>NW_009720118.1:280-63470 GCF_000703405.1 Apaloderma vittatum | reverse complement strand
CGGGGGGGGGGGGAATGGGATTGGTATCTTAAAATAGGAGACAACATTAATTAGATTTGTAATACAGCAACTACAAGAATAATGGAAACGGAAATAATTCCAGGGAATTTAACTCGGGACTCAGCACTTGCATCACACAGTTAATGCAACGCATGAACAACCCACTGGTTTAGTACTTGTCCAAATTCCAAAAACCTAAGTCCAGATCCTTACAAAAAGCTCTACAAGAATCAACATCTCTGCTTACAACAACGCCACTAACAGTTTGAGATTACAAGAAAAGTGCAGTTAGAACTGATGTCGTATGCACCAAGTCTACAATCTTGAAGGATTAACAGGCATATGACTTCAAAGGGTGGGTTATTCCTACCTAAGGAACAGAAGCACTTTCTTCAAATATCTTGGGAAATCACGTACCTTACAAATGAAAAAAATATGATGTACATTAATTCATCTTAATTTAGCTCTCACATTTTGCTTGATCATCTGAGTTCTGCTATTTAATAACAGAAACACAAAGACACAGTTTAAGTTACCATCACCTTCAGGTTTTCCCCAAGCAGTATTATTTACTCTTCAGCTGTTCAGATTGAAGAAGACAGCAGCTATGTTTGCCTTGTAGAGTTCTGAGCCTACTGTTTAGGTTAACAAAAACTAGGATAACTCTAAGTCAGTCCTATTTCATAAGTAAATCATGTGAAATTTGTTTTAAGCAATGAAAAGCCTGCAAGCTTTGCATTTCAATTTTTGTTAAACCATTATTCTTCCCTCATTCTTTTTTGTCCTGTAAACCTATCACGAAACTCAATCCTGATCCAAGAAGAATTTTGAAAAGTGTGTAATATGGCAACACGTGCATGAAAAACGTCAACAACTAACTTTATTAATTAATGGTAAGAGGTCATGACAGCCTTTCTCTAGAGAAGCGTTTGTCCTCAGAATGCTTTAAGGAAAACATTCAGTATTTCACCACTGTGTTTAGACTTCTTATAAGATACAGTGTGATTAATGGAGAAAAAAATAAATATTAAAAGCCTTACCATGTGCCAAATTAAGAAGAGCACTTGATAAAATAGGCACCACTTCTTGTCAGTAATTTGAAAGAATAACTGGTTTTCATTACAACCTCAGTTCCCAGCAGGTCATAGATAAACCAAGCCAGCTGCAGTTCAAACAAAGGTCTGTCCAAAGGATGGGCTCAAGGTGCTGATAAATTATTATTGCAAAACCACTGCCAAGCTTTACTCTCCCCTCTGCTTTTCTCATTTTAATGAATTGGGCTTGACCCCAAAACTTAGTTACTTTTAATAGCCAAGATTCATTTTTGTCCTGTATTTTTCTACCTTATTACAAATAAAGATTTATTTACTACAGTTAAAGCAAGTTAAAGCTCTTGGAATATCCTCTTGAAGTGTTCACACGATCCCTAAATTTATAGAAGATTATAAGTAAGGTACATGACCCATCCAGCATACAGTGAACAATTCATCTTGCTTTAAAGCTACACACTAGAAGAAAGTTATTTCTTGTGCATCTACAGCAGTATGTTCACAGATTGAAGTTACTCTCTACAGTTACAAGAGATGTGAGGTCAGCTCAACCCAAGGAAGACAAAGGAGTTAAAAAGCAACCAAGTATACGGTCCACCATTCCTTAGAAAAACATCCTGTAGCAAGACCACAGGATTGGATCCCCAGCGTCGTCATAACCATGCAAGAACCTCTTCACTGGTTCCAACGGTATTTCAGTGTAGATCACCTGAACTTGTCTGCAGTCTTTCACAGGTTTTGCTGTTAACAAGCAACAACCACATGACTTTACCTTCTGATTTTCTGACCTTTGCTAACGAATTTATTTCTACTTTTAGAGTTTTTTATTCCAAAGTACCATGGAGTAACTTACTAGATGCAATACAGCCACTGTAGGTATTCTACCACGTGCATACAATTTATTTTCACAGCTAAGAACCTTGCATTCTTACCACGTTCTATTTGCAGTTTAAAGTTATAAAACCATCCACCCCTTAATACCTAAGGAAACATACCTTAGTCTTCTTCGAGGTTTGCATGCTTTAATGAAAGTGCCAGCCATTATAGTAGTAGATGTTCAGTTTTTGTAAACTTAATATTGCGGTTACAATTTCATGTAGCCTTAGCTTACTGTAGTTCTTTTGATGTTAGTGCCTGGTGAGAAACCTTCTTTAGACAGCTCTAGGGTGGAGCTGCCAGGCTTTTAACTATGCCAGAAAACACAGACCACCACAGAGTAGGACACAGGGGTCCTTATATCAGAATTAGTAAAATCTTGTCACTAAAAGGACTGTAAATCCAGAACTGTTATATATCATCCAGGACCTTAGAGGTTCCAGTCCTCTAAGGTTTGCAGACAAAATGACATTCCAGATTGGGGGGGGGGACGGGACGGGACGGAGACGGACAACATATAAAGGTTTCAAAACACAACACAAACCAAACAGTAGGCGAGTTTAAAAAACTTAAATAAAATAGTCTCAATTTCAACCTATGCAGAAAAAAAATAATAGTTCTAAGTCACCCTCTGGGGACTTGGATTCATCCAAGATATACATCTGAGTAAAGTCAGCACTCAGTTTATAAAAATCAGAGAGAGATGAAAGCAATTAAACATAAAATGTGGCATTTGGGGTCTCATTTAAGAGCAAGGAGGAAAAAAGCCCACACACTATTTTTAAAACAACTGAAATCCTACAGAAATAGTGAAACATTACATTGTGGTATTCTAAAGTAATATCTCTTGTTTATAACCATATAAATTCAGTCCCCTGGCACCACCAGGCTTATATAATACAAGAGAGTTATTTTAACAGTGCACTGTTTAAAAAAAAAAAAAAAAAAAAAAAAGGCAACTAATTTTCAACTTATTTTCTCCAGTGGGAGGGATGTGTGGCCTCATGTGAGAAAGAGAACATGCCTAAGTTATTACTGCAGGAAAGCAATCCGTCAAAGGCTGGCCATTTTGGCATGGTGAATACCACTGGTGAGATCAGAGAGTCAGATCCTGCTTGCAATTACTGCTAAAGGACCTTGGATGCAGGCAGCCTGCTATCAATTATTCCCCTGGCCTCAGACACTTGGACTTGTCAAGTTGCCAGTGTCTTCTGTTTTGTAACAGTAAGAAAAAGGGCTTCCCATGATCGGTTCTTGGAAGTTTCTCACATGTTGTGTCACTCCAAAGTGTCATTAACAATTCAATTAAAATTTTACAGCACGTGCTAGTATATTCAGGTTTGTGTCTGCTAAAATAAGGTCCAAGACAGATAAAGCAGATTGCATCTCAAAATCTTGACTTAAAAAGTTATGCTTTCATATGTAGATTATCAAACATGACACTGCCTGCCACCTCAGTGAAACAGTGTGTTTGATGTCCCTACTCTACTAGTAGTACAAAGAAAAAATTGTTTAACTAGAAAACAGAAAAACAACATCACTTGCAAGAAGTAACTTTTTGCATCATTTGTTTAGTTCGGTACAATAGCAATTTTATGGGGTTTTTTTATAGTCTCACTAGTCTATTTCTCAAGCTGATTTTATTTTAGAAACCTTTATGTATTAAATTACAGTTTTTGTTTTATTAGTTTACTTTCCTATGTGGGAATTTCTTGAAAGATTAGCTCCAGATGTAAAGTGTAAATGGAAATTAAATTAATCTGAAAGGTACATTACACATGAGTTTTACTAGATATGGCCTCAAAAAGACATACTGTCCATTCACATAGTTTATTCATCATTCACAGGCACCTCTGTGATTTTTCTCCAATTATACAATGTTAAAAAATTGAACATCTTAAGGTTTTCACAGTAAAAATGGAAAGAAGGTTCAGTCTTAAGCCTTCTAAGGCAGCTTTTTCTCTAAACCATCAATAGGTTTAGTCATGCAAGGAGAAGATTCTTTAAACTTACCAAAGACTTTGTTTAAAGCCCAGGAAAATGTGGACTGTCAGCATCCTTTGTGTTGTGTTGCAGCTTAAACCCATTCCCCAGTACACTGGTGACCCTCTACCCCAAATTCTCTAGTTTCTATCTGACATCAAACTCGGGATTATTGTTAGATTTTCTTCGAGGCAAAAAGGAGATTAGAAGCCCAGCTGCAACAGCTGACTGACAGGAAGGGGGGTAGAAAAAAAATACGCAGATAGACAGAAAAACTTTACCTGCCATATTACTAGAATAATTTTCTTCCACATGCCAACTAACAGCATTGGCCATCATCCCCATGGCTTAAGAAGCAGAGACTGCAAGAAATGGGGGGGACCTTCCCTCACAGTGTCAAAACAGGAGCTGACAGTTCAAGGCAAAAGTGATTTGCATGTAAATCCCGATCAAAAGCAAGCTTGCACCCTGAAGTTGTCAAGTTTTGCTACCAGTCTGACACTTAAATGGGCTACAGCAAAACTTGATTTAAACTGAGGAGAAAAAAAACATGGCAACTCAATTACCCCCTTGCAGATCAGATCTGGCAGTTCGGGTCAAACTTTTCACCTCGCCATTTCTCAATACCTGATGCCTTAAACAAACAATATGTATTCCTTCTACAACCCTAGATGAAAATACATTTCCCATGGCTCCCTACTGTGCCTTTAAAAGTGAAAAGAAAAAAAACGTTTAGAATTATTGTGCAAAGTCATCTTCTTTTTTTTATTTTTAATTATCTCCTGATCAAAATAGCTTAAATTAGCCAGGAGGAAAAAAAAATATATACAAATATATTTGCCTTAGAGAGGTGGCTAATGTATATTGTCTTCTAGAAGAATCAATTTACTTTTAAAAAAATTCTGTCCCATTAAACACATGAAGCCATACTTCACTGAAATAATGTTTGCCTGTAAGCATTGCAGAACAGAAAAATACTTTGAACTGCCCAAAGGATGTTTAAAAAAATTTATAAAATGTGATTTATCTTTTTTAAATTGGAGAAATATTTATGTGATTCAGTCAGTTTGTACAGTGACAAGGAATGTTCCATAGTGTTACAGAAATTAAAGCCAAAGATTATCGAGGATCTAATTCTTAGAGCAGTTCCATCCTTGATCCAGTCATGGATCAATTCATGCAACTCCTTCTTAACGTGTTTCTGTAGCAGCGCTCAACAATTGTAACACCTGCTACTGACTTGATTTGTCCTCGGACCATCCACCTCAGCTATATTCCAAATAACTTTGCTCCGTTCGTTGCCATTAAAATGAGGTATCTGAGATACACTTCAGACACTGCATTACAGACAAAACCGATCAAAAAGACCAGTGGATTACCTAAAGATTACTTCGACTCTTTAAGCATTAGAATTAGGAAAGCCTTTAATGAGATCCCATCCTTCACAAAAAATCATTCATTTTACTAGTACAAATTACATGAACTGAAAAAATATTTGCCACATCATCCAGAACTAAAGACTAAGAACAAACCCACTCAGCCTCTGCATCTCAGCTGTGTAGCTGATTTCCGTTACGAAGAGAGAACACTATAAAACACTGATGTGCCTTCTGTATGCCGATTTGAGAACACTGTCAGAATTCGTGATCACATCACAATTGATCCTCCTTCCTCAAATACTCAGATCTCACTATGCCATAATCACATGTTACGCCCTGCCTGAGCAAAGTGACAAAATCTGACCTCCTACTTCAAGCAATACAAACATTCTGGGACAAGTTTTCTTAATACTGTACTTCAAATCTGTGCAATTACTACACTCCTACAAACAATAAAGGTCTATCCTATCTATTTCATGAGCAAATCTAGTACACAGCTATGCAGAATTCAGCAAATTCCACTGCCTGCACTCCAATGAAACAGTCACACAGAGAATGTTTTAGAGAAGATGACTGCTCAGCCTAAGAACAAGTATGTGACTTACTACAGGTCACTTAAGTTCATTACTACTTCATTTTTAAATCAACCATATACCTAAATAGCCATTGGCACAATCAACCCTAATGCTAACACTCATACCATTCTGTATCAAGTTTAATGCCAAAAAAGAGGGAGAAAAAAATAGCAGTACATAAGAAGATTCATTTTAGGACAGCTACCTTTATTAATTTTTATATTGGCCTGTCAGAAAAATAGCAACAATACAGTTTTCTGCTTTCTACTCCACAGACAAAAAAATATTTAGAGTTTCTGTTATGAACAAATTGGTATTTTTGTATGTTACTATGAATGTCTCTGACCTTAACATGATACTCATGAAGGATTTTAAAGCTTCATTTGATTAGGAAGCTGGCATGCATTTACAGCATTATGGCTTAGGTTATAAACTCTTCGCAGCAAAGATTTTTTTGTTCCAAGTTGTTCAAGACACTATCAAAACAATGTCCTGCTGCAACACTGACAATTTTACACACTCCAGAGTAAAGAGCAGAAATTATTTCAGAAGAATTTGAAATTGTGCCTTTTTTTACACCAGAAGCGTAGTTCAGCCTACAACCGAAATTAAAATCAGTTCTTTAGTGAATCAAGGTGAACTACTGAACATAATACATTACCTTAAGATTTTGGTTTCAGATTCTAACTTCAGTTAAATAATGCCATCTTCACTTGCCCTCATCTTTATTTCTGTAGTTTTAATAAAAACCTTAAAAACTTCATATATGCATTCTAAACCAAACCTAAACTATACAAGTCTAACTAAGCATTATGCTTGAACAAAAAACAAACAAAACCAAAAAGTTTCTTCAAACAAAATCGTAGGGAACCTTGGGTTTAACATTAAACTACTCAGAATCCATAAAGCACAAAGTAACTCCTTTGGCATAAAATCTACCCATGCTTGAATTTTTCAACAACTACTCTGATTTTCACACCTGAAAAGCTGAGGGGTTGGGGTTTTTTAATAATTTCCATTTAAATACTGTCTTGCTAGAGAAGACAGCAGGACACTTCTCCCTCTCTCTTTTCTTTTTTTAAGAGACTTAAAACATAGGGACACAAGTAATTTTTTTACTTTTTTCTGCTAACACGCTTGCTCATTCAACAATTCAATCAACTGTGTAGGGTTCCACATCTTTTTATTTCATTAAAATTCAGAATAGCTCCCTCTTGGACTACTTGTAAAGCAAGCAACAGCAGTTTGGTTGTCCTGCCACTGAAGTGGATTCCCTATGCTCATCCAGAAAGGAAAGGCCATGCTGGCACAGGGAACTGGTTCCCTTATGGCAGTTCTGGGCTGAGCTAATACCCCTACAATTTGCAGGGAGTAACAGCTGAGCAATTTTTGCTAACCCACTGAAAGTTTACAACAGGGTGATGTCCCTAACTCGCCACCAGCTTTACACAATCAGATGCGAGGCCTCAAACTAGCAGGTGAGGCAAGCTGGAAGTAAAAAAGTAGGAAAAGTGCTCAATTAGTATTCCACACTTTCAAGGAAAAAAACCCTGATTTTTCACTTATTTCACTTCTAGCCCAACAGAGAAGCAGTTAACACACAGGTCACCTCCTCACCAGCAAGGAAAGGCACAGTTCCCAGCGTACTGGCAGACAAAAATCACATACTTTGCTGCAATCTAGTCCTGCAGAGGAATGAAATGCGCTTAGAGACCTGAACTGTACCTACAGTATCATACTACAAGCAGGTTCTCAGAAGTTTTATATAGACTGAATTCAGCATTAATCATCTCCATAAAAAGTCTTTGTGCTGAACATACACAGCAGACGCCGCAGTATTTGCAGATGCTCTTAATACTAACCTAACAAAAATAGCCCCACTCTACCCTAGGGAGCTCAGATTTTGAAACAGTATTATAGATATTTTCAATTCTTTGATACAAAAGTGAAAATGAAGTTTCCACAGCTATTATACTATGTTTAATTTAGGATGCCGAAAGAGGGCAAGACACACACTATTCCCAGTTCCCATAGCACACAAGATACCAGCTGTGTAGCACCACCAAGAAAAGCTTTTCCTAGCTTTAACCACCTCTCCTCTTTCCATGAATGCTTCTATCATAAGACAACAGTCCATCTCCAATGAGGTCATGACTGTTAGAGTTTTCATTTAGATTTTACAGATGTACTGTCATAGATGTTTAAAATCTGCACAGTATCATTCCACAATAAATCAGTCTGACAGCTTTATGAATTTTCAAAAAGAAAAAAACACACCTCTATAAAGTTCAAAATGTCAGAAAAGGAAAAGCTCTAAAACCAGTGCCAACATACATTTTAAAAAAGCACACGCACTTGGCTCATGGAGCTGTCTGCTACCATCGATCAATAAACACAGAGCCTCACTTCTCTTGGCTTCTACTTCTGTTCACCCAGAAGAGCTGCAGTGGGCACACCGCTCTGCTGCACCCGCACGGCCCTTGCCTGTAGAAAGTGAGCCTTGCCCACCTTGCCCGCCACCACTTTTTTATTTTTTATGCCTGAAGATTACTTAAGATTTCACTGACCATAAGTACATTTTGTTTCTTCAAGCCTCAGAGAGCCTAGGTTAGGTTTTCTTAGTATCACCCTTATAAATTCAAAGGTCCCCCTATTTCTGCTTAGGGCTAAATCAGATTTACAACAACTGTCAAAGCACAGGATGACAGATAAATTAATCTTCCTTTCATGAGTTTACATCTGAGGCATGCGGGCTGCTGATCTGGTCCTAACAAGCACAGAGTCTCTACAAGCTGTCGTTTAAAGCTGATGCTTTTTTGACTGGAGATGAATTATTCTGTCATGAGAATCTATTTATTCAGGAGTTCAAAGGTGAGGTTTTGGCTGCAGGATAGGATGATTTCATGGGTTAAGGTCCCCTTGAAGCATCTGTTTAAATCTTGTCCTGGAGTTGGCTATACTACACTAGGAATTTTTAGGACATTTACACAATAAGGAAAAGCCTTCTTCTTCCCCAAAGTTGTTTTATTTTCCTCAAGCCTCACACCAGTAGAGGGTCATTCTCTCTGCACAGCAGGTTATTAATTCCCTTCCTCCAATTAAATTTGACTATCTAGACATTAATAAATTTACAGTTTTAGAAAATGCTTGATGATTTATTTCACAACGTTGCCTGCCATGCAACAGTCTGCTACAAAACAACAGCCTGCTGAAATGTGCCAGGACGTCTCCTTGCAGAGAAGGGTACGGTTTGGTGAGGGAGCCGGGAAACCCTTGCTCCACCTGGGGGAAAGACGTGTCTTCCAGGCCCAGCTGCTGGACTCTGACCCAGCAGAAACAATGCCAGTCCTTGAGCAAAGCAGTCAGGGAGAAGTTTCCTTTCAGGTCAGCAACCTGCAGGGAAAATGAGGCCATCGAGAAGTCGATTTAAGGATCTGTAAACTAAACAAGAGGATAAGCTAGTGAATACAGTGAGACGTTGCCTGACAAGCTTCAGTCCAATGGGAAAGATAAATTCCATGGTGAATCTTCTGTGCATTTAATCAGTTTGCTCAATAGTTAAGAAGATGCCTGTGCAATGGTATCTAATCATTACCTGAGTGGTTTTCACCATTCAAATATGGAACATCACAGCAGGGATTTTGGAAAAGTGGTGGGCTTAGCGTGTTAAACAATGGGAATAGCCAACATTCAATGGCATGTGCCTCAGTCCTGCTAAGGGCACATGTCCAAGCCAATCTATCATCAGGTTGGTAAAAGCCAATAAGTGGTGAAAAAAAAGAATCAATATATGAAATAGATTCATATCTATCAAGGTTTCAAAATCATTTGGGGCAATGTAATTTTTCCTTATCTCACAACACTAATACATTTAAAGAAAATATTAGTAATGCTTTTGCATCAAAGCTGCAATAAGAAAGATTTTGAGTGGGAAGAATGATAAACCACAACAAATTTCTATTGCAAGAGCTTAACAGTAATAGAGAAAAAATTCAACTTACTTCTCAGTAGATAACTCAGTTGCAGGCAAGAAAGAGCTGATTTTCAGTAAGCAATGAGACGTGGTATTAGAATGCTAACTTGGAAACAGAGGCAATCTAGAAGAAACTCAGTTTTATTGTTGATATTTGATTTGTCACTTTCTCCAAACTCCTTTCTAAAGCATAAGTCTTCTTTACACAAGCTTGTCTTTTTAGGGTGACAATACCCTTTTGGCTATATTCCCTTTTACACATACATTCATCACTGAAATGTCACTATTGCTCTGTTATTATTCCGAAAAGAGAATATTCTTTAAAAGGCTTGAAAAATACGCCCAGAAGCTGGTGTATGTTAAAACTATCACTCTTCTGAGAATACATCTAGTCTACCTTTCCAAGCTGTCATTGCCAGCCATGAAACTTGCTGAGGAATCCACATTCACATTGTGTCCTCCCTTGAAACCTCCATAATACTTGCACACTCTTGCTGTGCCACATTTTCTCAAATCTCCTTTCTGTCTTTTTAAGAGATGGCAGGGGTGTGGGAAGGTGAATTCCACAGAACTTGAACGGAACAAACATAAGCACTGCAGAGACTAGATCTCTTACTTACTCTACAACTATTTTAACCACAAGACAATTTTAAAGCATTTAAAATACAAAATGCAAATCTATGTGTGCCACAGAGTTCATTTCCTACTAAGCACCACTTGTAATTCCCATTGACTTAACCCATCTCCCAAAAACCACTCGCATCTTCATTTCTAGGAATTTAGTTATCCCATTTGTCTGGTTTTCTGTTACCACTTCAAAAGAGATTTCCACAAAATTATGCACAGTAGCAGGACAAAACACCTTTAAAACTTCTCTTCTGGTTATATACAATGTAACTGCTTTTGGAAATGTTAATTAAAAGTTTAGCATTTGGGTGCTGTGAAGTTGATCAACCTGCCTTTGTGAAAAGGAGTCTTATGCCACTCAAACCAGATCTCCAAATTTAGCTTGCCTCCAAAAGCATCAGACAAAGCATTTTGTTCTTCTGAAGGTTTAAATGTAAGTCAATATAAAAACCAAAAGGACCATTCCTTTAGGATTAGCATCAATACATTTACACTCAAAAACTCAAAGTAGGACTTAGCAAAAAACACGCATTTACCTAATTATTTTTAATATAACTCCTACTAAGCGTAGAAAACTAATGCAAGATCTATAAGATGCTAAAGAAAAAGAGATCAGTCTGTGGTATTTATGACTTTAGTCATTCTTTCTCAAAACAACAGATGAAATAAAATGTATGACATTCCCAAAGAGGGAGTTTCTGCTGTAATTCATCTTAAAATGCAATGTTCTGTCATCTCCAGTAACACTTACTGAAAGCAACCATCAATACTTTTTGTCAAAAACTCGTACTCTGTGTAAAAAGGTTCCATCAATCTCTATTTACATAAAACAAAAAACTTTCAGTGTGGTTCTAAAGCAGAACCATTCAGATTCTCTGTCTTCCATTTTCATGCTCTGCTGAAAATTTATTTTGACTGACATAAAAATAAACCCCATGCCTAACAATTTATTGTAAGGTTGGGGTTTGTTAAATGTAAAGCAAAACCATACAGATTTGTTCTTTCCTATTGATCAGCTAAGCAAAATAGAGCATTTTTTGTTTACTTTGAACAACATCCAGTTTTCCCTCTATGTATAGAACAGTCTAGTCTAACTTAATAATTGAACAATTTTGCAAAGTAAGCAATTTAATAGTTTGCTTAATCATGCCCATGTATCCCATATGTGCTTCCAGTCATATGAAAAGCACTCAGTTACCATATTGTAATTTTACTCACATGATCAATACCATAAATTTCAATCAGAACTAAATAACAGGGAGAGAAGAATATATATGTATTCAATGCTTTTGGGTTTAGGAGCATAGTTTTCTAATCTTCAACCAGTTGTTAAAGGGCATGGAGGAAAACTATAGCAGAAACAGCCACAAAACAGTCGTTGTCCAAGGACCAAGCTCACAGGCCTGTTACTGGCCACACCCAGGAATGAACTAGTCGATAAGGGAAATGGGGAGCATTTTCCAAACTCTTTCCTCTACAGTTTCCTCTGGAAGCGTTCTTCTGCATTAACACCTTCTCAAGTGAAACCGTGCACCACCCTGTAAAATTTAGCCATGTCTTGAGGCCTGGAAGACACAAGACTTGGAGAGGCAATGGCAGAGAGTAGAGCTATAATGGACAGATCACACTAACCCAAACCCAAACCTTGCTGGTCTCCAGGAGAGCAGGGTTACCTGGGACCATGCAGCACCTGGCTTTTCCCAGGGCCCAGTACTGAACCCCATAAAATAACCATCACACAATATTTCCACATCACTAAATGGATTTGATCAATGATTCACCACGCTTTCAGTATTCTCTACAACGCTCTATACATTCCAGTTGCTTGTCGTTAGTTTGTAATTTTTCTTCTAAAAGATAGGACAAAATAAACATGTTTTTCCTCTTTTTGCTAGAGCACTTATTCAGGAGTCTTCCAGCTTGGGATACAGTTTCAGGACTTGTCATCCACTCTACCCCCCCCTTTTTAATCTATAAACATATCCTTTGCCATTCAGTTATTTTGCAGCTTTAAAATATGCAAACACTCTGAAAAGTAATTTTGGAGGCTATACCAAGAGAAAAATCTTGCAGAAACAAAGTAAACAGTACAGAAAGAAATGTAGACAATCTTTCTGAGCTGGACACAACACAGAGTCCACAAATGACGTAAACAAGTCCTAAAGGAAATACCTGAAGTAAAATGCCTAACAATAAAACAATATCTAAAGAAGAAAAAAAAAAAATCTATGAAAATGAAGTCTACATCTAAGTAGGGATCTTTCACAATCAGAATATAGCAAATAGCCTAAATAACAAAATCTAATGGAAGATCAGATACAGAATTACAAAATTAGAAAGGTCTTTTTAAAATTTCTACTTTTCATATTCATTACTCTGGATAATCATTAAGACCTCAATGAGCTGACTTCACAACTCACTCACTTTCATCCCCACTCCAGAGAGAGAGAAAAAAATATTCTAATTCTGAAGATTCTTCCCAGATCCCACCTAATGCAATAGGTAAAAAATTGTAATACTATATTTTCTTTCCTTTTTTACTATGAATTGTGACAATTTCTCTTTAAGAGCTGTGAAAAATAAATAAATATAATACATTTAAAAAAAAAAAACAACATAGCCCGTTTTCTGCAGGCTCTCACATCCACACAGCTATATGGAACCATACGTGAGCCACACGTCACATAAAGGGCATGCTCAGTTTCGGGGCTGAGTAGTATCACTTGGAGATGCAACCAAAAGCTCAGAAAACAAGATGAAGATATTTCTTGCTCCCTTTTCTTATAGGTCAGAAGCTCAAGACAGGATTATTCTTCCACACAGGTTAGAGGAATTTAATTGACTTTCCTAGTTCTAAAATAAACAGTTCATAAATCAGTAACTAAAACTAATTTAATATCACATCACAGTACCGAGATTAATAGTTGTGAAAAATCTATATTTGACTCCTGATATTTTTATGTGTATTTTATTTATAATTACTTATGTTTTTTTCTGGGGCAAAATGGCCGAAATATCTACACCAAACTATATTCCTGTCATCTGAAGGAAAAAGCAAAAAAACAGAACAATAAAAATTGATTCAACAAGGGGAGCCATTAGCAATGAATATACAAGCAATGCTCAATTCTGAACAACCCTCATTACCTGCACAGCTGAATATTTAACATGCTACCTCCTAGAAGAGTTACAAATTGGCTATCTACATTCTTTTACAGACAATCAAGAGAAATAAGAATATGTTGCACAGCTAGAGAGAAAAAAAAAATGTTTATGTTTTTCCCTTTCATATAAAATAATGTCCACTTGCACAAAAAAATCTCAGCTCAAGATCTCAAGGCATGCTTTGCTTTTTTCCAGTCATATAAAAGAGAAAATCAACTATAGTACAAATTCATCCCTTTAAGTGAACCTAGTAATCATTTGACTACAGGAGACATATTTGGCTGAAAAGCTACAGATTTTAAAGCTATTAAATAATCAAAGATTCAATACCTCCTAACCATTATACATTATACCTATGACAGAAACAACAGATCAACAATAGCAAATAATGCAACTACAGACATTTTTCTTTCCTCTAAATAGATAACATACCAGGAAAGCAAAAAGTCAGCTTTAACAAAAAAGACTAAACCTTTATCCGTACCAGGAAGCTGCGTGCACCACCTCAGATGTTACAGAACAGGGAAGGTGAGGGAAGCCAGTTAATTATATGCATCCTTCTCCCCATGTCTAAGATCATTTGCTCACATTATGAATTCATGTTTTGCTTCTATCACTCCACTACGGTAGTTGTGGTTGGCACCCACCATTCTTCTTGGGGAAGGATAACCTGGGGAGGGGGCAGGGTGAAAGAAACAAAAAAAAGTCAAGCTACCATAGGAATATTTATGGAGAAAGGAAATCTGTTCAAATTCAATCAAACATTCTGGCAAACAAAGTTTTCACTTGCCTCAGTAGACAAGCTATTATTAAACCTATTTATTTCTTTTTATAATCACTACTACAAAAATTTGAAGAGACCACAGGTAATCATGCAAGCAAAAGTAAAGAAGTTGACTCTGAAGGATTTTTTTTTTTCAGAGAGTGCTGTGATTAAATTGACCACAAGGGTCTTAAAAAAGCTGACTAAAAAAAAATTTAATAGCACAGTGTAATAGTACTAAGTTCACTGTTGCCCATTTGTTTCTGTAAAACACAAGCTCTAATTTTTCAAAAGTAAATTAAGCTTTAGCCTTTCATGCTTGTGAATGAGAATCAGTGCAACGTTGCATGGGGAAGTCTTTAGGTTAAGAAGAAGTTAAAGGCCCTTTTAGCTTCATTTTTTCCAGGTGAGTTGCACAACGACAATTTGACCCAGCAGTTCTGAGAAATATCATTTCAAGGAGTACACAATCAAATCTAATCTGGCCATCGTATCTGTCAACGCCCATTCCCCATCCGCCTGAATTTTAATAGAGCCTTCTATTTATTCCGGCCAACTCTTGAACCTGGCAGTTGCCCCCAAGATGAAGGGCTTCAGCACCAGCAAACACTGCTGACACATACCAGTTCCTCCTTGTCTAAAAAGCAAGTGCTCCAAGATATAGAGAAGCAGAACAAGACACCTTAGAGAGAAAGATCCCTAAAAGCCTAACAGAATTCTCCTGAAGACTGGGCAAATCCCACTCTGAAAGATTCACCATTCATCAGGCCTGTTCGTAAGACTGGGTTAAATCCTGCAGCTTCCTTCCTCTAACTCAGAAGAAAATGCAATAAACTCCCAAGTGCCCTACCAATCCATTCTCTGGAATACCTCCCAAAGTAATTTCTGGTCTATCCCCTTAATTCAACAGAGTGTTTTCGTGCAATTTTACGAACGCAGCAACACACTAGATCATCCTGGCAACACACAACTTGAACTGGCTAACCGTCAGTGGAAAAAAGATGGGTCAGGAGAGAAGGTGAAGGAACAAAGACAAAGCTGAGAGCAAAAGACTCCTTTTGGAAGGTGGTTCTCAACAGCCAGAGAAGCTACCCTACAAGTGTAAGTAGGGCCGGATTCCTTTCTCAGCTCTGACTGCTCCAAGAGACACATCTTCACTACAGAATTAACAAAGCTCTTGAGCTACCTACCATCTCCAATCTGTTTCCAATTGACACAAAAGCCTTTCACCAGCCTGGTTAACCCACTGACTTGCCAGATGGGCTTTCAAAAGAGTACTGGGACCTCCTAGTGCCCTTTCCACAGTCTTCCACTCAATGCCTAGAGAACCAGTTTGCCAGCAGTTCCACGGGCATTGAAGTGTAACGGGGCTTTACCCCAGGAGCCAAGAACTGAGTGACACATCTTTTCAGCACATGTGGGGAGACATGGCTGAGTCACCAGTGAGGCCACAGCAAGTCACACGTAACTTTTCAGTGTGGTTGTTCCCAATAAAACCAGGTTAATCTTAATCATTCAGATCAACCCTCTGGTGAAAACATACTGAAGAAAGGGTTGTTCTTCTAACGCATCGAAACTCTACATTCACCCATACAATGCAATTAATTGTTATTTTCCAGTAAGGAAATGTTTATATCAAAACTGGGAGGGGGAAGGGAGAGCAGTATTTGCTTGGACAATTTCTAAATATCATTCAAGTGAGATTTTTACTAGAACCCCCCACAATCTGAGGTCTGTCTGTAAAAAAAAAATACACAGTTTAAGTAAAAATATCAAGTGGCTTTGACCTTACTCCACAAGGGATCACTGAAAGTATGCAGAATTTATCAACTGATGCACATTATCGAGATTACCTGTGTAAAATTTCTTTGACTAGTGCAGGAGTGCTAACTTCGGGTTCAAAGAAAAATAAATACAACCAAGAAACTGATGTACTGGCAAACTTAAACAAAAAAAGGCACACACAGAGCAGTTCCAAAACAGAAATATCCATCACTCTTTTGTCATGGCCCTGTCACTGTCCAGGGGACAGCACAAAAGCACAAGATGAATTTGGGGCATCATGCAAAAATGATCCAAATCAATTGCCTCCAAGCGCCCCAAAATAAAAAGTGAACAAGTCTGATCAATGACTTTCAATTAAGAAGATGAAAAGCAGCTGCTGAGTTTGTTTAAGGGAACCTGGAAGCCACACACACATCACATTGTGCTTCCTTATCTCTAGTTGAAGGACAGTACAGATAAAGGAATCGGCCACATGAAATTTTGATATTCACTTAGACACCCAGCCTATTCCAATGGTAAAATTCCCACTTAGACACTTCCCAAATCAAAAATCCTTCCAATAATAACAGAAATCTAAAAGCCTGCCTTAGCAAGGGCTAGCTCCTTCCAACCGCGTGTTCAGAGGCTCTCCAACAAACATACAGCACACTGTAAGAATTCAATTTGGAAACCATCATCTAAAGCACAGAGGAGAACAGGAAAGTCATATTGCTATAATGCTTAGATTATCAATCATCTTGACAGTTTATTGGCTTTATCACCACACATACCATTAAAATGATGTCTGGCCTAGAATGTCAGGAGGCAAACATTAAACAGACCAGGATTAAAAAGCAGATCCCAAACAGCACTCCAGTAAAGTTTCCCTTCCACTCTGAAATTAGTTAGAGCTGACTAAGTAACTGGCGCTAGACTTTGAAGAAATATACAGCCTAAAAGGCGCAGAGTCAACACAGGCTTGACGAGCTGATAGGTAATGTCATGTTATGGCAACTCTAAAGCTCCCGCGGTTGATTTATCACGTACTGTGTGCAACAGAATGATTGCTAATGGAGGGTGGGGGTGAAAAAAAAAAGGCAAAACAACAACAGCTTAATTTGCTGCTTCTTAGAGCCAAGAGCTTGCGTCAAAAGGGCCAGATGAACTCCTTGAAGTCAAGCAGCAATGCTTGCTTTATCAGTTTTGTAATTATCAAACACACACATTAACATCTTTTACACTAAAATAATTTTTCAGATTAGGAAAAATCTAACAGTGACAGAATATATTCATAATTCAGTAGTACCAGATAATAAAAGATACGAATTCTGCATTTTTAAAGCATAGCTCTGTGTGTGTTAGTCTAGTAACTAGATCCTGAGACAATTAAAATGGTGCATCAACAGGGTACAGTTGAAAACTGTGTCATTTGTTTGGGACTGTACTTACACTTCAGGAACATGTGGGCAGGCAGTTACAGTTAACTAAATGCAACTTCCCTTTTCCCCAGCCCCCCACCTCTGAAAAATCTGACAATTCTAAATATTATTTTAGTTCTCATTTCCTTCTTTTTATCTTCCCTGCCCCCTAGAATGTATTGACATTGTCATTATCCTCCTAATTTATTCTAAATAAATATGTCAATTTTAAAATACAAATAAGCTAAGGACATGCCAAACCAAGAGAACCAGTCAAATAATTGAGCCACATTGTTTGTTGATAATCAACTATTCATATGCTTTCTTATGTCAGTTAAAACCAACAGGCACATACCCAGCTCAATTTTAAACAGATAATCCAATAGCCACTACAGCCCACTATACTGATTTATCTCTCATCATATGCATTGCTTGAAGGAGTATTTCTATCTCCAAGAAAGGTGTTGGGAGGTTCAGTATTTGCCAAACACCGATAGATCTTTGTTGCATGATCATTAAAGCTTTAATATTTTGATCCTATTGCAAGTAAGATTCCAGTCTGTAATTATTATTTCACAGTCCATGCTTTACTCATATTTTGAGGGACTGAAGCACTGTTTTTCAGTATATGTTGTCATTTTGAAATTAAAAGGAAGCTAAATGAAATCCTAACTTAAGGAAAAGTGCTGACTTAATACTTGATAAACCGTGGCTGCAATTTGTAGTAAAAAAATCGCTGTTTTATCCTTAAGTGTGACATTTCCTATATATGAGCTGACACAAGAATTTCAGCAAGGTCAGAGCCACAGAAGTCCCTTAGCTGAATTTTAAAATACAAGTGAAGACATCTAGAACTGTCATCTAGCAAAAACACAGAAAAACACATACAAGTAAGACTGAAGACAAACAAGACCAACTATTTAGCCATCTCCAGAGACCTAAATCAACACTTCTGAGATATCTGACACCACTTCTTACCAACCTCAGAGTGACTCAAGTTCAAATCCTAATTAACCAAAAAACTATATTCTAAATTAGGAACTTAACAAAGACTCTCCGTGTTGCCTCCAACTATCACACTGAGGCTAAGGAGAAAGGCTTGGAACTGATCTAACTATAAAAGTATCTCCAACAAAGGGAAGTTCAGACGCTGACCATACTATTAGAAGGTTGGGAAGACAAGAAAGGAGCCTCAGAAAAGTGCAGGTTACCAGAAAATACACATAAATTACTCTCCCTCCCCAGAAGTTTGTTTCATCAGCTGTTCTTTGTATTGTGCTAGCTCTATGCATTTATTTGGAGGAGAGTTGGGGAGACTGGACTCAAAAGAAAACGGTTGGGGAAGAAGACACATCCGCCCCACCTATAACTGTTACTGTGTTGTCTTCAAAGTTAGTGAAAAGAGTAAGAACAATCTTCTCCAGCAGTAGATAAATCCCTACAAAAGATCAGTAGGAAAAAACCCAGCATTCTAAACAGAGAACTGTCACATTTGCCTGAGAAGTCTCCACTTCATCAACACCTGCCCCTTCAGAGCACCTGAAATGCATGATGCATTTGTGGCAACCAAGTGCTGTAGCAAAAACCCAAGATATTGAGAGGACAGAATAATTTCATTTGACACTGCTACAAGGTTCACTATATTCAGACTGCTTGCTCTATGAGCTCTACTTCTCATACCACAACTGCTGTACCCAGCAAGTCCCCAAGGACCCAGACCTCACTAG
The DNA here is from genome assembly GCF_000703405.1 of Apaloderma vittatum. Classification (NCBI taxonomy): domain Eukaryota; kingdom Metazoa; phylum Chordata; class Aves; order Trogoniformes; family Trogonidae; genus Apaloderma; species Apaloderma vittatum. Next base: position 44,171 of record NW_009720118.1, on the reverse strand, counting down.
CAGTTAATGACCCGTTAGACAGCCACCTTGATGCAAACCAGAAGGTGGCTAATGCTCTAACAAAGTGGTCCTAAACTACAATAACAGACAACATTCAAGGATTACAGCCACTATAAACCAGTAGTCATAGTTAATAACTGTAATATTTCATTAAAATGGCCAGAAATAATGCATACCAGACACTCAAACAATTACAGACCGCAATGGTATTAGAAAAGTTGTAACATAACATTGAAAGAAAACAAGCTAGCCACTTGCCACAGCACAGTGGATATATTTTCTCAGCATAAACTCTTTCTAGTTGTTTCACCATCACAGGCACAGCAAAATTTGATAAAGAATAGAAATTCAAGACAAATAACTGGCAGTATTATTACCAGTCACAGTAAACAAGCAGCATCTCTAAAAGAAGCAAGAAAATTTCTGCTCTGTTTCCATGCAGCTCAGCCAATAACACTATCTTCATAGCTTCCTTTTGCTTGCATTTTTCCTGAAGACTAGCACACCAGTAGCTATGTTGGAAGACAAACCATTAGATAGCAAAGTGTAACTCGCTTTCACAAGAGAACAATTTGTACCAGCAAAAGCAGTTTATAAAATACACAATCTTTGCATGGTTTAACTCTGTAACAGTCACTTCATGGTCCGTTCACGCCCCTTGCAAATTCATTTACAGACTTGGAACCAGAATGGTAAAAACAAATAAGCTAAATACTTATTTTTTTTATTTAAGTATCAAACCCAATTACATTAGTGTAGAATACTGTAGCACGATTTCAGCAGTGCTTTTAGACCAGTATTGACAACATGGTAAAGAAGTAAACCCCTTTAAACTACAAAGCTACCTCTAATATACCGCTATGGCAAAAAGTGTATATGGGAAGCAAGAAAAAAAATATATACCTACTTAATTTAGGTTAAAAATTCATGCGCTATCAAATTAAATTCAGTATTAATAACAAGAAACAGAATTCTCCAGAAAGCTTTGTATCTTGATAAATGAAAGGTGTACCATGAGTACTATCACCCATTTATCAGGATTAGGGTATTAGATTATATTTTTATTTTATTGAACAGATAGGATGAACAGCTATGCTGAAATCATAAAAAGGGGGTCAGATAAAGAAAAATTAGCTGGAATGAAAGAGAAGTGAGATTTCCACAGAAGTTCTGTAAAGCATTATTTTACTGGCAATGTCGTTAGCCTTTGGCAACATGCCATATGCCCACAGAAACATGAGGCCTATAAAATGCTTTTGACAGTGCAAAAGAGGGGTTTTAACACAACCTGGAATACACAGATGACAATGACAAAGATATTTACATTTTGAAAGAATGCTCTTGTAGCTTTGTAAAAATTGCAATCAATTTCATCACCGAAGGAGAAAGTTTTAGAAGATGAAGTTAATTTGGTTTGTTTTCTAGCTGATTGGTTAGAATTTTAAATTCGTTTGTTGCTTTTGAGAGGTGGATGAAATGAGTATGGATGAAGAAACTGCTACTTCAAGAAGCCTCAATATCCTCTGCCATAGGCAGCACTACTAAAATTGAAAACAGGATTTAACGTACTATTAACAGTTTACTCGCCCTAAGGAACAAGTTGGAAAAAGGTCCATACAAGATGCTGTCTTCTCATCTAGCACAGTACGTATCACTAATTTCCTTGCATGTTTTTCTGTGATGATGTTAACCATTGTTAAAAAGTGTGCACCACAAACAAAAACCTTACACACATATGCATACATGCTTGTAGGAATTATTGAACAACAAGCTGGAATGCGTTGCCCAGCACAGTAACAAAGCAATTCTGGTCTAAATACAACTCAGCTGTCAGAAACAGAAAGCTATCATTATCCTCATATTGCTGATAATCTGTCAAGACACTTCTTCCTTTATGCATCTCCCACTAAATCCTCTCCCCAAAAAGCATGGTAAGAGTAACAAGGCCCGAATCCACATGAGTTGAAGATGTTCAAAGGCCTCAATCATTATGCCTTCACTAAGGGTTAAAGCTTGTTCCACGCTAACCTAGAATACACCTTTCAGTTGAGTCTGGTTTTCTCCAAAAAGGGTCTAGCCTGCACATGTCTAAATCAATGTGGAACAAATCAATGATCAGTAAGGAAGGATTTCTGGAGGACTGGCTTTTAAAATCTCACTGCTGCTCCAGATGAAAATGCTAGCATAGATGCAATCTCAGTTATGTCTGATATACCCAAGGGAAAATGAACAGCAGCAGGTCCAGGAGACCACAGGAAGGCAGCAGGACAGCCTGCCAAAACAACATGTGGTTGTTTCAAGTTTACCACTTACAAACAGTGTTCAGAGGTTCAAACCAGACCCCACAGTTCCTACTCCTGGAGTATCTCAAGCCTTTCCTTCTATGCGATGCCCTTTCACATACTGCATTATTCTCATCCAACTGCTTATAGACAATTAAGAGTGCTGCCTGAGCACTCAGGGAGCAGCAGGACACTAGACTGTCTCCTCCAACCATTCCCAGAGATGAGGGTTGGGACAGGTTTTAGATCAAAAAAAACCCCAAGCCGTAAGAACTGTACCAACCTTACATCATGACAAAAGGGCTCAGCAGGAGGGGAAGACTGCAGGTGACATTACTAGGCATGTTCTCGCAGCACAATTTGGATGCCAAGCAGTCCTCCGCATTCACACCTCTCCACCTGTCATTGTTAGGACACTGCTCTAAGAATTTGACAGACCCATTCTTGTCTGAGTAGGCAAACAACCCCAAGAACACTTTGAACACCCAACCAGTAACTGTATCCTACTTCAGAGTGTGAAAAGACACATGATTTCTTCAAACACCACAGATTCTTGGAAGAATATTCCTCACTGATTTAGGAAATGAATTAATTATTAACTTTCTCATAAGTCTACCATTTCAGTGGTAGGACTGATATTTCTCTGAACCATCAATGCAAATCACTGTGAACTTCAGAGACACTACGAAAAATACAGCGGTATTAATTTCTGGGAGATTTTAATAATCTCTTTTGAGCAGTTTAAGATACTGCTGTACATTCTGCATTGAAATCTTACACAGAAGTAAAAATGCTTATCACTTAAGAAGCCTGTATAAACTACTGTTGTAACAATCGCTTTCATAAACGGTCACCTAAACTGCCTTTATTACTTTTACACTGAAAGCCCATATATCATTTAAAATCTTGGAATTTAAATCATATGTTTACAATAAGGTACACTTACCAGGCTTTCTATTTACACTACTAAAGAAAAATGCCGCCAAAACAGCAACATTTAATACCTCTGTACCAACCATAAAATTGAGTAAGTATTTTGAGATCAATAAGTGTATAGGAACAAAATGAAGATTCAGCAACACAAGCACCTATACATTTCTTCAGTGACTGCCAGGACAACGGAGGCATGTTTTCTCTCTAATTCCAATCTGCAAAGAGGTCCAAATTCCAAGTTTGCTAAGGCTGCTTTCCTGAAGCAACAATTCTTCAGTCAAATAAAATGCAGTATCTTAGGGTATGCAGCTCTCTTACCTAGTGTTGACTTTTCCTAAACAACAAAAAGAATGGAGCAGAGTTTGGAATCAAATTCAAAAGTGTTCCAGGGCTGTCTCTATTTTCTAAAGTCTCATTTTTAAATTAAGAGGAGTATCTCACTTGGTCCCATACATTGAATGATAACGAACACTTAGTCACAGAACTTAAGAAATAAAAAACCCAAAACAGCAGCTTCGTCATAACTTTCAGTTCAGTCTTTACCATCTTTAACCAGTAGCTGGCTGCTGCTATAACCTGTCTGAATCTCAAAATTTATGGGGCTGGATAATGTACACTGCAACCACACAGGTGCTCAAAGACATTAATGGCAGCTCTCAAAATGTTCAAGTATTAGTTGCCCAAATTTGATTAAGTTAAGCTTGTTTTCAGACCTCAGGACCATCACCACAAAAGCCCCTTCCAAATTAAGGATGTTGCAAGTCCAAAGAACTACTAAGGGGACAACTTTTCTTTATCCTCAGTTCCCAAAACAGCTCAGCTTAGGGTGAGGAGGGAAGGACAGCGACAGCAGAGTTAAGAGAAGCTAGTTGCTGAATTTTTTGAGAGATAACATATCCATTGCATTTCAGAAGTTAAAATACTTCGGTACACAATGTCTCAAATCAGTTTTTCTTTAAAAAAAAACAAAAAAAACAACCCCAAACCAGAGTCAGAACCAGACACTGTCAGCAGCACCGCACTACAAACTTCTGAGACTGCAAGCAGCTGACTCCCTCGATCTCACAACCTGGCTCTCAGACCAAACACACCTCCTCCTTCTCCGCACACACGTACCCTCCCCCTTAGGATAGTATACTCACATTGAATTTCTTCCTGCCAGACAGCTGCATTCTACTTCCATTAAAGTTTAACAAAACAAAACCACCTTTTAGTGGTTCCACTGAGGAAATGCCGAGTTCTAAAGTTACAGAGACTTCTAGAATGTGACAGGTCTGACAGAAGGAAAAATATTCTTTAAAAGCAGCATCTCTTTGCAACACCCTGGCTGCATATACAATGAAATTATAGAAAGCTGAGGCTCTGGAACAAGAGCTTCTGAGGACATTTCATTCAGGCTAGCATACCCCAGCTGGTTTTGGTTCAGAAAACAAAGTACTGTAAAGAGACGATGCACATTTCCTCATTTTCCATGCCAGAAATGTAATACAAAATAAAAAAAAAAAAGTTTTATTTCACAGAGGCCACAAAAAGCAGTGTCCTTCTTATAAAAGCAGAAAGCCTCTAGACATCCATAATATTCTTTCAATGAGTATTGCTCAATAAATGTTGCAACCCTAAAGCTTTTAAATGTATTAAAGTGATGATATCATCACTTTAAATGCACTTCAACAGAACATTATGAGAGAAACAATTTTCTTCTTTCAAATTCAAAATAACAGTAACCAAGTTGATTAAAAGCATTTTCTACTAAAAATATTTGCAGTATCTGCATTTATAGGCTTCACTAGGTAGGTAGCAAACAATATACAAAATTGTGAAACAACAAAAAAAAGCTCTCATGTACTAATATCACACAATAAATTTTTCATTTACGTTTTAAGAGACACATGCTATGAAAGCATAATTTTTAAGTTATAGTGAATAAATAGAAATACTAAATAATAAGTATTTGGAAGATAAAATATTTCCACCTATTGTACTTAAAAGTTCAAAGATGTATTCAATGCACAGAGCTGCTCTGAAAGCCACACTGAATACATTGCCTTTGTTTGTTTAGGTTCTGCACAAATAAATATTGGTATGACAGTTAAAGACAAATCCTTGAAGTAGTCCGCCCAATAAATTTGGAACGAGAATGAAGAGGAGGAGGAATAAAAAAAGCCTAGCTGTATAAGATTCTCTTTGTTGCCTGCTTGTTAAGGAATCCTTCTGGCACAACTGAGGGGATTATGAATTCACATGTGAATTTATCCCCTATTAAACTTTTAGTAAAAGTTTTTTTGGAATGATAAAGCTCAGGCACACCAGTCACATGCCGGCAGAGCATCTGTGACTAGCTCTGCTCAGGCATATCACTGGTTTATAGCTTTAACGTCAAGAGGAAGCTATGGGGGAGGGTGGAAAACAGTCCGCTTCTGAAAAGTTTTGAAATAGTGCAAAGTACAATTTCACATGAGACAAAGGCAGCATGAGTTCAGGTCACTTTTTTTTAAAAAAAAAAAAAAATCTTTTTTAAATAGAGCACTAAAAAGACAGTCCAAGGTAATCTCCTGTCTCACTCAAGGGTTTTCATTATTCCTTTAAGACTTCTTTAGTACCTTGGCCCCTCAGACCTTCCTCTTTTCCACCACAAGAACTCCTGCTGTTGGGCTAACTCAGCCTCCAAGCAGCGCTCCTGGCCTTACGGGTATATCACTGCTAGATAGGTGGTGGTGGTGAAAACTGTGAAGTAACCTCACCGATACTGAAGCCTGAGCAAAATTTACACTTACCTATCGCCTCAGTATCACATACTTCCTTTTTAAAATTTACGCTTTTAGGCAATTGCACAATGGAACACAGACAGCATTCCTGTCTGTACCTTCCTACCATCGCGTTACTTGACTCAAGCTTTTGGGGTGAAGACAAAAGCACAAGAAGGGCCAGCAACAACGCAGCAGCATCACCCAAGATGCAAAACTCACCTTCCCCAGGACAAGAGGTTCTGTAGAGCTGGTCTGTGCACTCTCACCAGGCAACACATCCACCATTCGGGTGCCCCAACACCTAACTTGTTCTCTCAGGCTCTTCGGGGGATTGCACGTTTTCTAAAGACTATTCACCTGACCTTTCCCTATTGCTCCTCAACTGCCACTCTCATACCATTTGCAGCACACACCTTGGCCTCTAACCTGAACTGGGGCCCCCACGGCAGGTGTGCAGGCTGGCTCAGAGAACCCAGGAGCACACTCCTCACTCTCCTGCACCTGCAGGACTTCACAGGTGCAGTATTTTATGTTGAGACCTTCAGAAGTCAAATTATTTTCAGAGTCAACAGTAATAAGGCAGGCGTTCACGTTACTTGGCAATGCATTTCAGATGAGATATTAGCAAATTCTTGCACACTAGATGGCACAAAAATAAAGATAAATATTTAAAAATGCCTGATCTTGAGACAACTTTTACCAGCTTTTGAAGGAAGGGTATGATAAAACAACCTCCTAGACAAACTGCATCGAAAAGTGAAGATTTCCAGAAATTCTGAAAGAATACTCCACTTGCCAATCAGACAATGTCACAACATTTTTCAAAGTTACTGACAAAAGCTGAATAGTGAAAACTGGATCATATATATTGAAATTGCTTTCAGGGAGACAAGGACAACTAGTTGGATTAAATCTGCTTTCTGCTCACTTCACACTCAGAGTAACCTACTGTTCTGTAGTGAGACATCTGCTTTTTCTGCCCATTGTGGTTTGTTCAGTATTTCTGGAGAAGGTTGTTTTATGCTACTAGGTCAGTTTTAGTCTGCAGCACAATTTATATAGCATCTGTTTCCATTTCCTGCATGGATGAATATCCCAGCACTTCTGTCAAGCATTTGTCTACACAAGTTTAGACTTCTTTTTAGTACCATTTTTACCACCATTCAAACTGCTTCCTCTGTTAATGGAAAGAAAAAAATGGCCTTAATTACCCAAATTAGGAATTAATTTATTTTTTTTTAGTTTGTGTTTTCATATTAAATAGGAGGGATTTTCTTAGGTTTGAAAGAACAGGCTTATTACGTAAGTCACATTTTTCTCAACTCTTGTTTTTAATCTCTTCCACATGCTCAATTTGACTGTGCTATTGATGCATCTACGATTCCGTATGATGCAATTGCATTGCATGGCTTAACATATGAAAACAACCAAAGATCAGAACATTTAACACCTGCAAAACAATCTTCAATTACTGTCTTTAATCACATTACAAACTAAGCAAATAAGGAAGACAGACACGTGCCATGGCAATATACTTGAACATCAGGAATTAATGTGAGAACAATTTTTAAAAACAAGCAGTGATTCAGAAGAGTTCTATGCTCCGTAAGATGCAGCTCTAACAGTTTAAACTGTTTAAAAGAAGAAGAATCTGCAGTCTGTAATGTGATGCAATTTTGCATCAACTAATCATCAGTTGCCAGTATTTCTGTAGCATACTGAGGAAAACAACTCAGAGGTGCCTTCACTTTTCCCAGGCACTCCTCAACCACACAGAAAGACAGTGAATAGCCATTGAAATGATTTTAAATTCTTAAAAATAAATAAATAAATAAAACAAGCTTTCTATTATACAGTTTGGAGAATTTTTGTTTTTGTTGTCAGATTTTGCCTTTTTTTCTTCTCTATTATATTTAGAAAGAAGAGTACAATGAAGAAAAGCAAGTGGGTTTGCCTTCAAAAGCATTCATTGCTCTGACACACAAACACCTGTCAGTGGAAAAAGTCTTCAACTTCTTCGCTTCTCTTTACTATGAAGCAAATGTGCATGAAGCTTTCAGACTATTTTCTTCCAGTGTTTTGAAGTACCTTTCAGTTCACATGAAGGCTAACAATTGCAAAGAAGCAGAAGAGAAGGAAAAACTGGCATGACGGAAAGACTGAGAGCAGCAAAAGACTCCTTGCTTATAGTTACTCTTTTCTTGAATGCTCTTATGGCACATCCATTTAAAGCACAGCCCAAACGATACATAAAAATCGGGAAAATATTTTTAAAATTTAATTCCTAATGTAAATTTCCTCACCCGTTATTTTTTCTTCCCAGTGAGATTTACACAATAACAACATGAGAGCATGATATATTTAACAATGAACTACAGTATTAGAATAATATTTATATAACATTACAATTTACAGACAGTTTATACAAGAATGTCTTACACTGAAATAGTTACCCCTAATTATCTTAATCAGTCTTTAACTCATAGAACAACAATAGCTGATTAAAGGGGTTTCATAGCTAACACAATGACTACTGAAATCAGAACCATTTTTAGAAAACAGATGAAAAATATAAAATATTATTTTGATATTACTGTGGCCAGTAGCCTCAGAACTGAAATTAAGCTTGTTAATTTTGTAAGAAAAAAAATACCAGTATGTTTCACTGACACAAAGTTAAATCTTTACAAATTTCACATTAAAAAAAAAAGAAAGAAAACTTACAGAAATATCAAGCAAGCAATCTTGTGACAACAAAGCCTATCTTACAGATTAGTAAACCCTCACTTTCATCTGATGAAGTAGTTCTTCCTCCGACTCCCAGTGCTTACCCTCCCTTATCAATCCAGGGATACCTTTTCTCTGAAACAATTACACTTGAGGAGTTTTGAACTCCTGGTTCAGACCAATCCATCTAACGACAGAAGCACCTTTCAAGCTTCCATTTGACACAAGTCCATCGTTCATCATTTGCTGGTGCATATGCTTTTTGCTGACAGTGCTCCATTACTAGAAAAAGCTCAGTAAGTAAAGCTGATTTGAAACAACTATATATTATAGGTAGCCTGCATGAGACGCTGATTTTGAGACTAGAAAGTCACCACATAAAAAGGGAAGGGAAGGAGGGAGGGAGGCTGAAAAGAACTAATAATTAAAATACTTTCGCTTCTTACCAACAGCTGCCACGTGATTTATTAGCGTTAATTTGCAATTTACTTGGGGAACAAGGAAAGAGAAATTTAACTCCATACAGCAAGTAGACAACATGCTTAGTACTTCTTGGACCAGAAACATTTTTGTCATGGATTAATAATATGCTATCAAAACACAGACCCCTTACCAACTTTAGCACGTTGTAAGATCATCGCAGCTGGAAAATATGTCGAACGATAAATTCAGCAGCACAAGCAAGAACACATTTGATTCCATTTTTTGACCAAACAATGACATAATTCAGATAACATTAACAAGCTATTTCTGTAGTATCTTTGTCAATTTTAAGTGATTTACCAACATGCATTAAGCTTCAGCGTTCTGTGTGGTTTAGTATTTCAGTCTCTCTTTTACAAATGCAAGTTTAGTGCAAAGAGAGGCTAAGTAATGTATTTAATGTTCACATTTTCTTATTCATCACTTTGGCTGATCAACCTTTGATTATAGGGGTGGCTGTGCATAACTCAACCATCAGAATTTTTTTGAGAGTCAAATAGTAAAAAAACACAAACCACAAAGTATAGAGAGGACGTAAATAAAAGATTGTAGCAAAATAAAGGGTCTATCGATAAAGTATAACTAGCCTTCAAGAAGGCCCTTTTAGGCTCCAGAAAAAAACCCAAACAAAGCAAAAAAAAAAAACCACACTGGCATGAAGCCAAGGAAATACAGGCTCAGCCTGAATGTCAAGTAACAGTTATATCACTGCTGTTGGAAATGCTTTGCTGTGAAAAGGATGGAAAGCCACTTCCCATAACATTCAGAAATACTACACTCAGACCAACCTCACTGGAGATCAGGAAGACAGAAAAGAAAGAGAGAAAGCAGCAGCTGAAATAAAGACACCACAACCAGATTTCAGGAAGATGTAGACAGATGAGGTCCCTTCCAGCATCCAATATTCCTTTCTGGTTCACTAACTGGAATGAAAAAAAGAAGTTAAAAATAGGAACAGAGATGCAGAGTTTTTTGCTTTCTTGAAAAGGAATTAAGTTTTGTGCTTCAGTTTGAGAGAATGGGGCTAAAAAGATCTACCTGGATTACAAATTTTTAACATGAGACACAGTTTTCTTCTCAGTCTGTCAGCACAGTACAAACAGAAATACATGGAAGTAACAGCCAAAAAACATCACTGGGAGAAAAATAAGTATCTTGATACTCTGTGGTTCCTTAGACATTTGACTTATTTATTTCAACAGATTTGTTTGTGACACCATTTTTTTAATCGATAGGAAGTACTCAAGTCACTTATGATGAGTTCCTTATGTAGACATTGCAAATACTTCTCCCAGAAGACTGCATAAGAAGCCAAGATTGAAAGCAGCTTGATGTGCTCTTTGCCCTCTTCAGCCTAGATGTTCAAAAAGCTACCTCAGTCAGCTCCACGTCACAGAAACAGCACAATCATGCCCCAAGGCATCTCAGTTTGCCAAAAAAATGGGGTTAATTTCTCCAGTTTTACAGTGTGCTTGATGTACCACAATAGCAAAGACAGAACATGACTGATATCTTACGGAAAATCACATGTATGCATATGAAAATAATCTCTAAACTCAGAAAAAATTTGTTTCATTACCTTCTCACCTCCCATACTTGGGAATCCTGGTAAACATGCTAAATTTTAGAGTACTAGATACCAAATAAAATGAGTGTCCTGATCTACAGATTTTTTTTCCTGTTATCATCAAGGAAATTAAGAGAGCGACAAAGCACACTATGTCCTTTTCCTGATGTGCTTTTAAATAGCTAATGTGATGACCTAGCTCAAGTAAAACAACCTAATTATCCTCAATCGTGAAGAAATATACTTCCTCCCCCTACCAAACCAAAACCACTTTCTTTTTGTTTAAAGAGAAAGCCTGGTACACTGTCATGGAAATGGTATCTATTCATCTACAGACATCTCAGAATTACTCAGTTTTTAAACTACGTTTTAATGAGATGTATGTATCTGCAGCATGTAAGGTGCAAATAGAGAAAAAAAGAATCAACAGGAACAGACAGCAACAAAAATCTAAATAGTGCTCTAATGATCAGATTACAACAGAAAACATACAGCTATCTGAGACTCTGATTTTATAACTTATGGTTTCATTAAAAAAAAAAAAAGAAAGTAGTCAAAATTACCACATGGTACAGATGCCCTAAAAGGGCTGAAGTCAAGTGAGTTTCCAGAGACAATCGGTGCATATGTGTTTATCAGAAAAAATGTTAAAAACATATTCTTTTATATGTAGTTTCAGTTATACGTATTATGTAGATCAGCAAGTACCAGGCACAGGCAGTAACACTTCTGAGGCAATTAAAAGGGAAAACACCCCCTTTAACAAGGACAAAACCGGCACTTGCTGGAGCCACAGTGATTGCCCAATTATCTCTCTCTCCTCCTCTGTTCAAGTACCAATTTCATAATAGTACAGCTAAACTAGGTTATCATGATCTGAGAAAGCTTAAGAACAATTTTTAAATGCTCAGCTTTATGAATCTTTATTTTAGTGAACATCATATGAACTGTAAGAAAGCTATTAGCAGCTACCAAAGTTTATTCCATTTCCAAAGATAAAATAAATGCTTAAGCATTTAAAACTTGTTTTGATCCCCACTGGCATTTTTTTTCAACATTGATCTATAACACAAGAACTTAAAACCTGACTTTCAGAGTTATTCTAAATACATACCCCATATATAGGCTGGGTATTAAGAGGCACTTTTGAATAATTATATTATTTTCAGAAGAGTGTATCTTACTTTAAATAATTTATAAAATGTCAAGCTTGTATCCAGGGCATGTCTTCATAAGTACTGGAAAACATCTTGAAGAAAAACTATACAGAAAGTCAATGCAGAGAAGTTTTAAAATGTAATAACGAAACCACCAGTGGTAGAAATGATTGTTTCCTCATTACTATTTCTGTGTTCTTAGAGCTTTGGATTGTTAGCTATACATCCTACAGCAGCTGTTCAGCTCTCTTATATACACAATCACTTTTAAAAACAAAAACTCTTCAGCAAGCTACTGACTACATACATAATTAACCTTCAGAAGAATTAGTGTTCACCTGTAAAATCTATAAAAACTATATACATTATTTCAGAAAATATACCTGTTCTCAGAGAATAAAAATAACTTTTTAAAATTTTTTGTGGTTATGTTTTGCTAACAAAACAAACCTTCTCACTGAATAGTCACTCAGGCTACACAAGCAACGTGACAGAATATTCTGCCCCACACATTATTGCCAGAATTGCCTCTGAAGTTTTAAAATGCAAAATATCAATCCTGTATTAAAACATGATGCAAGACCTTTGTTAAACAAACAAGCTTTAGAACTCCAGGAGACAATCTAGAGGTGATCAGTCCCACATTTCACCTCTTCTGCCTACTAAAATGGAAGACTGAAGGACAACACACTTGTATCTGACCGGGATTGGACCTAAACCTATAGAGCACATTGATTTTACACAGCCATCAAAAACCTTTTTTTAGACAAAGGTTTCATGTGAAGCACTTCTGAAGAAAGGGGAAGTTTGCTGTGACTAAATTCCTTCTTCATTGTTTCTTAAACAATTTATTCCTGCACCATAATTAGTACCAGCCACTTTTGGCAACGCATGGTTAGATAAAGTGGACTGCGGTTCTGGTACTCCCACAAATTAATTGTCACGTTTCCTTTAACTCAACAAAGAAGTTCAGATTAAGTTTAAACAAAAAGTAGCATGTTTGAGATTAATTTAAAATACGAAATTATTCCAGGCCCCATTTTTCTATAAACCAAAGCCATGCACTCTCTTTAGTAGATTATGCACAAGCATGGTCAGGAGTGATGCATATAAAATGGCTAATGGCAAAGCATTACCCATTTTTTAGTTGCTACAAAAATAGAACAGACTAAAAATGAACATAAGGTCCTGCAGGGCAAGCTATATGTTTAGTAGATATAAAATCACTGCTCATTAAGAAAAAAAAAATCTGATGCAGTGGCTACAATAGAGAACAGTTAAGCGTGTAAAGAATGGAAACATACATCAAAATATGAGTTCATATTTTCTAGGGAGGATCAACAGTGATACTGATGCTATGAGTCTTCTATTTTTCATTTAGCAGATCTCAAAACTAAATTATTAACAGTGGACCACTCCACATCAGTCAAAAAGACTGAACTGAAGACCTTTTGCCTGAGGTTAGGCTCTCAGACACTCCAATCAGCACATTTAAACTCTTAAATATGATGTTGCCTTCAGTATTTTTTCTATGTAGCTTCAAGAGCAATTTATGAGCTTATGAGAGACAGATGCCCAGAGTGAAAAAATTGACCTGTCTTTTTCACAGGACATGCAAACTTAAAGAACCTTGAACCTTTCTAATCCATCAACAAAATACTTGTCTTCAGTTGCCTGATAGATGTTTTTAAAATAAAAATAAAAAGACACACACACACACGCAATATTGAGACTAATAGCTCAACGAGACAGAATTGCAGCAGAAAACCTTTATGTGCATATTCATGCAAGCAACAGAGAGAGAGCAAGGATGTAACAGAAATAGCATCAATATAACAACAAAAACTCTCTACCAATAGTTTACCCAGTTCGATACAATAATAAAAGTAGCACAGACAGGATAAGCAATTTAAAAAAAAAAAAAGAAAAAAGAAAGAAAAAGAAATAATGTTTGTTTCAAAGAAAACATCAGAGACTACAATGCAAGAGACTTTCGTCAAAGTCAATAACCTTCTGTAACGCTTGCTTACCTGCTAATTTAAAAGTATTCCTTCTGAATTATATTGTTCATTAACAACACACATGGTCTCTAGTCTAACTCTGTCAGAACAGCAGGTTATATTGAAGCTTTACTTTCCATAGGAACTGGATGACTATTTCAAAGGAAGACTGGCTACTTTCATTGCAAACTGTATATATTGCTATATCCCAGCTCCAGTCAGAGGTCAGTAAAGCATGTTTATTTGAGTGGCTTCTATATACTTAATCTGTATCCTTGTGTACCTAAGAACTGAATACTGGAGTACGCATCTACAAAGTAAAAGTGATCCATCAGGCTTCAACATGATCTAGCCAAGAAGAAAGCAATCCATGACGCAGTATATGCCCTATGCATCAGGCTTCTCTATCTGTTGAAGCGGTTGTCAGGGGTGAAGGGAAATGTATATACTTGAGTTACCACAACTGCAGTAGAGTTATCACTTTTTTAAATCCTTAACACTAGACAGTTCACAAAATACTAAACAGTTTTACAGGTAGTTATTATCTTTCCCTTTCATGTACTTTTCTTTATAGCAGGTAACCTAAGAACATGCCAACCCCAAACACCCACTTCCCACTGGTAAATTACTAGGAGGAATATACCTTGGCTGCTTGTAGTCATACCACAAATTTGAGAAACAGAATAATTGGAAAAGATAGAATCACACTGATATATATCCTTGTAATATAACCAGCAGTGTCTGAAGTCCCAAATAGTCAGAGGTGTAGCAACAGAAATACATGCCTGTGATAAAACCACCACAATTTAGCACATGAACATCATTTTGCACTTTCTAGTTTAACATAAAATACATTCACATCCAAAGACAACTGAAAAGCTTAAAACTCAAGCTTTGCAGGACTGGAAGGCCAAGACAACTCAAGCAAGCATTGTTTGTTGACTGTTGCCAAGTCAGACTTTAATCTTGCTTGAAAATCCTTTGCTCTAACAGAGAGAGGTGTAAAATATTTCTTTAAGCTGAAGCAAGCTCCCCTCTGAACCAACAGCAATTTGGCAAGTCAGATGAGCTGGCACATCAGAGCCTTCTACTAGTTCATGAAGACCAATAGCTTGTCTGTAAAATTCTGGAAGGGCCTAATGCGCTCTGACAAATGACAAAGGTTATTAAAGGACAGCCTGTAGGAGTATAATTGCTCTGTGACTTTATCGCTATTAACAGAAAGAAAGAACATCAGTAGAGAATTAACACCATGAAACACGAGTACAGGAATCCACCAAGATCTTGACTCAGCAAAGCACGTAAGGCCATTAATTCCATACCTGTATTACAAAACAATTAAGAACACAGTTAAGCACATGCTATATGCCTGACATTTAATTAAAAGAAAAAGCAGTCATCTTTTCAGATGCCATGATAGTCTACATTATACTACAGACACACTGTACTACTGCTATGCTGGTACATGTTTTGTATGGATGACGAAGATTCTTACCAGCTCTGCTGTAGTCTGAGTAAGTTCTGCTGAGTAAGTTACAAGATAATTGAAAATTTGCAAGGACTCAGTCTTCACAACTTGCAGGGTCTCCCCAAGAAAAAAAAAGTTTTTCTGCAATCTTCAATTTTTCTGTGTTTCTCAGAAATACTTACCAAAACCAAGGTGTAAATCGATTTATATTACAAGAGTTTAATTGTTGCAAAACAGGAGGAGGAGGAACACCAGAGAGGCATCTGACAAGGTTAAAAAGAGTCTGGGGAACAGCTGAGACCTAACACATATTAAATAAAAATCAATCAAGCTGACTTTTCAAGAATTACAAAGTAAGATACAATATACTGCTGCTCAAAGTGAGGGGAAATGAGGGACAGGACTTGCTTTGTACAAAAATGAAGTACTATACGTTAATTCTTAGCTCCGTGCAAAGCACTGACTCCTGGCAAAGTTAAGGTTAGAGAGTAAACGCTTTGCAGGGAACAAGCTAGGAAACCACTGTGAGCCTGAAGCCCCTGCCTTGTTCATGGGTGACACTTCCACTTACCCGCAAGGCTCCAGATTTTGCTTTTGTGGAGGCAGCTGCACCCTTCTCTTCCTGTGTATCTGCAGTGGCAAAACACTTCTGACAAACTGATCGGAAGCATCTTGTCTGATGCAACACTGAGTTCCCAACTTTCACTGTCTTCTGAAAAGGCTAAATCCCACTGCACATCCTGTCCCTCCTTCTCAAAACAGCATTAGCTGGAAAGGTAAAAGGATTCATGGCACATTCAGTAGCAACAGGAAAAGAAGTTTAGATACTTACTTTATGTCAAAGGTCAAATCTACAAGGGAAGAGGGGAAAAAGAAAAAAAGAAAATTCACAAAACAAGGGATTGCTCAGTATGAATACAGGCATCACAGCTTGAATTTGGTTGTACCATTGAGGACTTTATCTGTGTGGTTTTAGCACAAGTTGTGTTCTCATAGGAAAAAGGATGCACAGGACCCTCAGACACCAGGCAGAATGCACATGAGTACATATTATTGACTACGGAAGGATCAAGTAACATTTATTAAGCCCCAGTCTGGAAGCATCCACAGTTGTTTCTGTATATTTTGTATTTCTTTGGAGTTAAGAACTATGACAAACTAAAAGAATTGCATGAAACTGTCATAAATGTCCATTTCTGACCTAACTTTGAAGGAAAGGGCTATGACACAGTTTGCATGGCATCCCCTCTCTGGAATCATTTGTAGCCCCAGTAGCCAACAGCAGCTCCCAACTCCCCCGCTGTCAGCCCATACAGTGGTATTTGGTCTAAAAGTTTTGCTCAAGTTATGGTCTAAGACTTACACACAGAGTTATCACCTCTTCCTCACCACTCACATAACTAACCTCAACTCCTTTTCAGCTGTATTGCCTAGCATTATCTGTAAAATTAGTGTAATCTACCTAACTTTACCAGTTAGCTTTCAGCTATTCAATGTTAGAATATTGTCTGTATTTTATTCACCTGCTTTCTTGTTTGTTGCTGATGACAACCGTCATCTGATCAAATATTGTGACTGGCCTTATTCACAGCAGTTGATAGACAAAGGCCAGTATAAGTAAATCATCTATACATGGAATACTGTTTGAAAACAACCAACTTCCATTAGTAGATGAGGCTAGTACAGTTCCTCAGTAAAGGAAACTTACCACCTCTAAATAAAGTTTACAATGAAATGTTGTTGGAGCCAGTAAATCAGTACCAATGCTATTCAGTAGCAGTTGGGTATGGCCTCCAGCACATGTCAAAGATTACTCTTGCGTAACATCAACCCACATGAAGCAGCTACGTTTAAGAATTGAAGATAATTTGTTTAGGAACCTTCTGTAGCTAGCATCAATATTAAGATCCCTCAAAGATGGACAAAGTAGAAAAGAAAAAGCAGGGATGGGGTGGTGGCGACAGAAGGGAGAAGAATCTGAACCAGTACTCTTTCAAAAATTATTCACTGTTTCTTTATTTCGACACACCATAAAAAAACAATCTTCCTCACAACAGATTTGCCTGGGTGATACATGATGTCATCATAAATCATATTTCCTCTTCTGTCAGTGTCAGCAGTTTTCTTAGACTTGTTTGAAGGAGGGGAAAAAAAAATATAGAACAGCTAGAACCATCTTGCAGCTTTGGCAGAAAAGGGCCTTTTTGTTCCCAAGACATTAGTCTTCACATAAACCACCACCCTCCTGTAGGAGTCATGCAGTGAGGAAGCATTACAAAGCACTAGCAAAATGATAAAGTAAGTATCAATATAAAACTAATTTCTGCTCTTTCTGAATATTAACTTATTCAGTTGTCATCTTATATCCTTTCCAGTAGAATAAATGTATATTTGTTCCCATTTAAAACAAGGATTAATCTAATCTACACCAGGACATTCAGAGCATTCAACAGAAGGACAGCACTGTGTGACAGAAGTCATGAACTGAAAGTAAAACATGTATAAATAACTAAGATAAGCATTCACCCTTCTCTACTTTTGTCTCTTCTTTTTGGCTTTCATGAAACTGTGTAATGTTTTTGCTTCTTCTTAGTCAAGTAATTATTATTTGTCCAGAAGTGCAAATTAATTTTTATTCCAATTACAGTTCTCCACAATGACTTCTGATTACTACACAGAAATCACTTTACAGGACTATGATGGTTTGTAAAGCCTTCACGAGAAATAACAAGAAAATGGGACAAAGACCTTAACATAACGCTGAAGTTTAATACTTCAAGAATTTTATTAGTGATAAGACTTATAAATTACTAGTAAATATCACAGTATTTAACTTCCTCCTTTGTAGATAAATAAAATATACTTTGTCTGCTTAATGCAATATAAAAATTCCTGAGCTTCCTAGTTTAAATTTCATGACTGGAGCATGCACTTTTTTGTATTAGACCTATCAGCTTTAACAAGGAGAGAACAGCAATGCGCTACATATTTTCTCTCTCTAGTCTTCAAGTATGCATAGCCTCTTCTGACATAGCAAGTGGACAGCAGATGCACCATCTACAGCAGACTCTCCATAAACAGAGTAATACATATTTGTGAAGAAGTTCCACCTTGATATATTGAAAGCAGTAACTGTCCTGTTGGTTTAAAGAAAAGGCAAAAGTACAGTTAGGTACTACAGAAACATATGGTTGGCAGGCACCACACTGTCAGGTTTGAGAGAAGATACCTGGAAGGAGAGGAAACATTTTTGCAGTCACACAGATGAGAAAAATTTGTGGGAATAAAGTGGAAGCCAGCAAAACTCTCCAAAACTGGGTCATCCGAGCTGGCAGTCAGGCAGCACGGGAGTAATTTCAGAAGAACTGAGTACAGAGCAATCAGAAAGGTTAGAAAAATGGAGCAGCAGAGGAGTTCTATATATTTTCAAACCAATATACTATCATTAAAACATATCAAAACAGGCAAGTTAAATACCCACCCTGAACTCTTCCAGAATCTCAGCATTCTGATGGGGGCAACAGAGCCCGTTAGAACTGATGGCACAGAACAGAATCCACTCCTCGGGAGGTCTCGAGCTACTAGTGAAATATGTAACAGAGTAAAGCAAGTTCTGCAATCTATTTACAAGTTGGTCTGTTCTTAGTTTATGATTTAATTCTATATTTTGAAGACTTCTTGGGCCTTGGGTTTCATTTTTTAAACATTCAATGAAAAATAAAAACAATGCGGGTTTCATGTTAAAGGGATTCTCCATGGAGAAAAATGTACTTCTATGAAATGAAGATAAATATGGCCTATATATAGCCTGAATGCAATAAAGGTAAGTAGGCATTCCCTGTGACTTGTGATCAACAATTAGTTTCAGGCTTGCACTGGACAAGCTTAAATCAGAATAGGAAACATTGTTCCTTTTCTATGGCAACTTCGATTACACCATGAAGCCACTATGTAGATCCTTTGCAATTATTGTACCATCTACACCCTGCTCAGCTGGAGGAATTCTGAAGGAATCAGAGACAATCTCCACACCAAAACAAACAAAAGAAATCCTCAGAAAATAAGCATCAGAGGAAATTGCTCCTGAAACTCATCATCCAAGACACTTTTAGCAGTTCTGAAAATGACAAATCATCGGTAAGACTGTACATCCTTGCCCACTTCACCAGAAGACCTACATCCAACTTTACTGAAATTTAATCTTAATTGTTTCCAATGCCCTTTTGAAAAGTTCTGCTATTCTGTCTTGTATTTCGGAAACAGGTAACATGGTCAGAACTTCATAGAATCATAGAATGGCCTAGGCAGGAATGAACCTTAGAGATCATTTAATCCAACCTCCCTGTCATGGGCAGGGATGCCTCTCAACTAGATCAGGCAACACATGGGGACCGAATGGGGATTGAAGCTGCGACTTTGGTGTTACCAACACCACGCTCCAACTGATTGAGCTAACTGGCCCCTAACTTATTTTTATAACAATTTCAGTTTAAAATAATTTTGAGATTCTTAAGGATAAGACAGATAAAGATGTAAGAAAGCATTAAGCAGGAATAAAAAGAACCTGCTAACCACCACTTCCAAAATCCCCAAGTTTGTCCATGCAGCTCTCAAAACAATTAGCTTATTCAGGGTAGCCTACACATATCTGGAGAGTGTTTTGTTTATTATTATTTTGTTTCTTATTATTTGGATGCAGATGTGGACATAACTTTAAAAGCTCACAGTATTTTCACAAAAACAGTGAAAGACAAGCTGTAAGCTGTGATGATTAAGTGCTCTTGAGTACTAACAAATAAATGCCTTCAACAGTTACTGTTCCAATAGTTAGAAGGCAAGCTCAGAGTTGCAAACATCAACAAATAAATTTTATGAATATGTATGAGAATGATGGGTAGGGAAATAATGTAATATTGGAAAAAAGAAAACTATTTTGCAGCACTCCAAGTATTCCAATACTTGGAAAAGGAAGCGTGTTTCTAAAAAGATCACCCTCAATAATCCTAAAATAATAGCACATAAAATGTTCGCAGAGTACATAAAGCAGAACTTAAAGTAATTTGAATTTAAACATCAATCTCTGCTAATTTACCAGTAGAAGCGGTATAAAAATCACAGATTCCACCTTAAATCTCACCCAATCATTCCAGAGAAAATTAGTGACTATAGGTAATTTATTACTAAAATACTTTTAAAAGCGCACAAGTGACCAAGGCACCAAAATCCCAAGGACTTTTAATGAAAAGATAAAGCTAAACAATAAGAAAAAACCTTGAAATGTTGTTTACATACTGACTGGAAAAGGGGAAAAATGATGAATTACACATCTTAGAGCAGTGTTTCATTAAGTCAGTTTTTCTATCATAGTCTTAGACTACTTTCTTCTCCTCAGCTGAAATACTGTCAGTGGGCAAAAAAAAAAAAAAAAAGAAAGAAAGAAAGAAAGAAAGAAAGAAAAAAAGAAAGAAAGAAAGAAAGAAAGAAAGAAAGAAAAACTCTCAAACTAGTACAAGTGAAGTTTTTATAGGTCACATGGGATGCCTCTGCCATGCAGCAGATGTGTATACAAAAAAGAAAGCGGTCAACATATGATATTGAAAAACAGTACAGTTTCAAATATTTTAAACATGATGTCAAGTGCATTCAACAGGTCTACAAATGCATTACATTAGCCTAAATTTAGTAGGTGATAATTGAAATCAGAGATCCAGTCATTACCACTGACACGTTTCTAAATATTACCCAATAAATTTTTGTCTGTTTCAGATTCTGTATGACAGCTGGCAGTTGGGAGGGGGGAATCGCCAAGAGGGCATGCACACACACATGTACAATGATTCCATATTTGAAATCCAGTGTCTTCTCTTTCTAGAGCTAATATAACAGTGGAAATACTGTCATACAAATGCACGCTCCCACACCTGATTCTAGAAGCTGATTTTTTTCTGTAGGCTCTACTCGACATCCTGCAGTAAGCATTAGGTGGCGAACAGGACAGTATCTTAACTAACTCCAGCTGTATTTCCCACATATGGACTTTCACAATTAAGTTCATTTTATCCTGGTATTCTCAAACCAGGTCAACTTGTTTTAAAAAGATGAGATCTGTTCTGCGTACTTATCCTTACTGACCATCTCCTAATTTTTACCTAGGAAAGGAAGAAAGTCCAACAACAAAAGAAGACACAGTCTACGTGCACATCTTTTTTTATTGGTTTTGTTTTTATAATTACACATCACGGAACCACAAGGGAACAAATGTGAAAAAAACCCTGATCCACCTGAAGGCAAAAAAAAATTCTTCCGTGTCTACAATGCATATAATTTTTAGTTTTCTTTTTAGTCTCAGCTGTATCATTACCTTGCTGATACACCAGCTATCAGATAATATAAAGTGCAGCTAAGTAGCACATGAGAATAAAATACCTCTAGGTTCACTATAGATTTGGCAGGTGGACAGGTGTCAACAATCATTTCTCACAACATGTAGAAGCACTTTAGGCAAGTTGGTATGAAGGGCTGAAAATTATACTTGGCATGTATAGTACATTAAGAAGGCCTCCTCACGTCTCGGTTTTGCCATCTGTAAGGTGGAGGCAGTGTTGTCTTTCCCCTTCTCAAAGGAAGCTGAACTTGAGAACACACTACTAAAACTGCCTTGAAAAGATACGTCTGACACTTTACGTAACACCACCAATAGTATGGCTTTTGACTAGAAATTTAACCAACTAGTTAAAACCTGTGAAGACTGGGAATGGCAGAACAAGGCTTCAACTAATAAAGTTAGAGCTATTCCATCTAGGCGCATAAACCTAGGCGCAGCAAATACTTCCTACGTGTCGCGGATTATAACCTTTTAAAATTATGTCCAGCAAAATGAATTCCAAAGAACTTTGAAAAGACTACGTTTTTTTCTTTAAATAAAAGTAGACTTTAAAGAGATAAACCACCATCTCACTTAGTATTCTCTTTTAAAAGGAAGATCTATTTACAAAGCTGAAGTATTTCTATCGAAAGAGTTAAAATAAAAGGAAGCTGTATGCTACTCAATCTTAACTTTTTAGACACTAAGCCATGAAAGACCATAAAATTACTAGCACCTACTCTACGTATTTAACTTAGTTACCAATCTCAAGAATTAAAATTAAAACTGCAATCAACATTAACAACAGACTGCAGTAAAACAGCCAGGCAGCACCTCAAAGATAAACATAATTATCAAAGACAAACAAAATTTGAGAGTCCTACATTATATGGTGGTGAGGGGAGGGAGAAACATCAGTTTGACATTTTTCTGCAGCTCATCTAGTTGTTGGAAGAAAGCTGGGGTTTTTGTGGGTTTGTTGTTTGGGTTTTTTTTAAGAAACACACAAATCCCACAAAGTTATGAATGGCAATTCTACCTGTACTAAGTAGCATAAAAATGTAGAACTTCTAAAATCTACTATATCGACAGCTGTATTTAAAATTTAATACCAAGTAATTTGAAAATAAAGACTTTTAATAGCATGTTGTTTAGAAATACCTGTCTTGAAACTTTAGTGCAGCCAGTTTCACTACAGATCAAGAGCTAGTCCTTCACTAGACTCTGCCAAGATAAGCCTTCAAAAATCCCTGAAGTTCTGACAAGGTCACATGGAACGGAACTCACTGGTCATTCTAGGAGGAGGTGGCACAGGGGGAGTGTCCTGCAGCACCTATAGTGTAGGACTGTTAAAGTTACTGAAGCTTAATGTGCAGATCTACCTTTCCTATGACTTTTGCTCCAAAGTAAAAAGGAAAATGGCAGCCTTTTATGACATTTTCATTCTATTTCCTTTTTCCATCTCCTCCATTAAAACATCTTCCTCCTCTCTCTTTCACTATCCGACATTAAAAAGTAATTTATCGCAATAAAGGGATCCAGCGATTTGGGAGTAACTTTTGTACACTGTACACCCTCTAGACACCCCAGAACTATGTTAATAATTTTCTTCCTATTAATTGTCTCATCAACTCACAGCTGGCTATGCTTTTTATTTCATTATGTTATTCATCAATCTAAAATAGAACTATAACAGAAAAAGAAATTGGAAAGGAGCAATTTCAATATTTCAAAACAGATGCAAATCAATGCCAGAGATGCTGCACAGCATATTTTTATTGAGACAATCCTATACATGTCTGAAAAATGAACTTGTAATAAACTCATATCCTGTGGAGGTATGTTTTTCCTTCCATCTTATGAGCTAATTATGCCAACACAACATAACGTTTTCCTAAATGCCTTATAAACTGACCCAGTTACTCAGAAAGTATTATTTTTAAATTGATGTGATAGATGCAAACTGGAATGTTCGGATTTCAATTCTGGCACCAATTCCCGGATCCCCTTCCCAAGTAATTTAAGGACTTCCTCCCGATAGTTTTTCATATTCTTTTAACTGACATTTTATCTTTATACAGTATCTCAGCAGAATGAACATGCACTAAAACAATGACAGCCCTTCTTTGGCTGTCATCTCTCATTCTGGCAAAGACAGATGTCTTACACTGGCTTATGCCAATAATAGAGCCGACAAAAAACAACAGAGACTACCTGCCTCTGATGTAAAGGCACCAATTCACATTTGTGACACTCATTTGTCAATTAACAGATTTCTTCCATTGTTGACACATGGGACTTAAAAGATGTGGGCTAGAATGTGATGAATTAAAAAAGACAGATGAGTAAGCTATGAGCTGCAAAGTAATACTATAATGTGCTTTAGATAGGAATATCAACTGACACCCCTGACAGGCCATACAAGGTTTTATTTCATTTTGCTCTGTATCTAGGCTTCATACTTTGTCTTCTTTGTTCTCTTTTCATCAAGCTCCTAACATCTCATTCTGACAGCCAGAGACTTTTAAGGCACTTTCGTTTCAAATGCAAGTTAGCGTACTTGATTTGTCATTAAAATGCAAAACGATTGCCATTGCAGGTAAATGTAGGTATGCTTAAAAGGTTGTATCTGCAAAGTAAAAGCTCAAAATGGTTTCTGGCTGCTTTGCTTAACTCTTTCACCAGCCTCAGAGTTTTTCTAAGGCAAATCTTACCATGCTGTAACAGAAGCGTAGCAGCACTTGCAGTTTTATACAGGGTACATTTTTATATATTTAAATAACGTAAAAGCTTGAAGTTACAACGTCAAGCACAGAGAGGAACTGTCAAGTTTACACATGCAGCCTTAGTATGATTTACAAAAGAATCTGGAAGGAGTCTATCACGCAAAGCTCTCTGCGGTCAAAGCTCTCCACTCGCGCTCACTCTGTGAGCTAGACACCCGTGAGGAAAAAGCAGGGCGTTGTTTGCTTGTTTAGTTGGTTTTAATACACTGGCTGTGGTTGGTTTAGCTGAAATCACCAGTGAGGGAATTTTAACAGCAATTTACTTCCTCTGTTCAACAAGCACTTAAAGAGACATGAAGGCCTTAGAATAAATAAATAAATAAAAACAAATAAACTGCTCTGTAACAAAAAGAAAGGAACAGATTTAAAATATTGCAGAAAAATAGAACTGCACAGGATGGAAATGAGTAACACCTAGCTTTCTACAAACATGCACAAATGCGAATGCACTCTATTATATGAATAAAATTATTTCTATTCAAATGGTTAGATTCAAACATCAAGGATCTCACTTGTGTTCAGCATACAAAATCTAGGGAAATAAAGTATCTAAAATTTTCTACAAAGAGTAAAAGGTTTTAAAAGCAGCAGTATAATTTAAGTAAGCACATTTTCTTGACACAGGCAAATTCAGGTATTTGATTTTAGGAACTTATAGATGAACCTTTAACATATGCCTTTTTTTGTAGACTTCCTTCCCCTTTTCTACTAGGAAAAAAGGAGTGTGAATATGGTTTTACTTCACTAACTAGGGTGCAGAACCCTTTTTCCTTTTTTCTCCCCCCCCCCTGAAGAATGAGAGCTGTATGGAAATTTGCAGTCAAGGAGTCATTTTAGAAATCTGATTTAGATTACAACCTCAGAGTGCATTAAATAAAAGGTACAGAGCCTCAAACATTTTATGCTTCTGTGCATACTGTGAAGTCTATTGACCAATTCTAGCACTATTTTATCTACTGCTAAGATGCATCTCCTTCAGCATAGGACTTATTTATTAATTCCAGGTTATAGGACAGTAATAGGCTATGCTGTAAATACATGTATCAACTTTAAAATTACCAGCTGTCTTGAAGGGTTTCTAGAACTACTTTTTTCCACCCACCGTTGTCTTAATTGCTTCCAGTGTACTTCTATCCCCACACAAGAAGAAAAAAGGCCTGGCCGAAGACAGTACCTTAAAGCTGACTTTACCTTTTTACTTTGGTTTGAAATACTAGGGCTACAGCAACCAAGATTTTCATCTGCTGTCCTAAAACACACAAAGAAACACTTGCCCATTCACTTTTAGCTCAGTATAGACATACGTCCTGTTCTCTCTTCCTTCATTTACCAATTAGTAGAAATTGAGACAAAGGACAGTAAAAAAAAAAAAAAAAAAAAACCTACAGCAATGCATTAGTTTCCTTAATTTTAGAAACTTATTTTCTGTTGCTCAGTCATTTAAGTGCAGGTGAAGTTCTTGTTTCAAACCTGTGGTTGCAGTGACCAGAGTCTGTAATTTGGTGGCAAAGTAGTGGCCCACATGAAATGGGTTGAGATAGATTCTCATTAGAGTTATGTCCACATTTCAAAAGCCCTATTATTAGTGGTAGTAACAGACCATTAGTTGATATGACTTATTTAAAGGAAGCCAAAGAATTAACAGCGAAAGAAATTGAACTACCCTGTGACATTCCCCACTTAGGCTGGAAGACAATTTACTAACTGTGCACCTGGTAGAACTGGAACCAATGCCACATAGGAACAGCTGAGCTAGCTAAAGCCTGGCTCCTGATTACAAGCAACACACTGAACAAAACAGAGAGCATCTGCAAGAAAGCAAAAACTCCATGTTGCACCTGCACCCAAATCTCTCAGCAGAGATTCAGCAGCCTTCTGCTGTTTTAGGGAGCTGGAGGTAGTGGGGAGAAAGACAAGAGGACAGAGACGGAGGGAAGGAAGTAAACTGGTCACACACACAGCCTCTCACTTAGTTGGCTAGTTTCCACTTCCTAGAAACATAGTATTTGACATTTTTTTCCCCAAAGCCATTCCAACATAATCACCTTCACACATGATTGTGTCTGTGCTACTCCAAAGTACTTCACCATCCAAGACAGAGTGTGTATTAAACGCAAGATAATAGGTAGAAAAAGAAAGTGTTCAGATCCTTGAGCAGCTGTAATTTTAAGAGCCACACACTGGACTGTCAAATTATCTTAGTGTAACTGTGCTGGAAATCATTTTCTGAATATTCAATATACTGTTAATCCTTGGCATATCTAGAACACCCTTCTCTCTGCCTTTAAGTGCTTTAAAATAATAAGTACACTTTATCACTTACATAACTTGGCCAAGTTTTCATCTCTTCTCTCCAGCTAAAGGGTCTTTAAAGTCCCTGAGGCCTAAAACACAGCATCCTCATCTAGTGCTTTCCTGGCTATGTGGCCTTGCAGAGTCATGGCAAGTCTTGGACCCTACACATCTAAAATGGTTTGAGGACAATTCTGCTACATTTCCTTGTGCTTTAAGAGATTCCAAACTCAAGAGATGAAATGCATTTTTAGCACTTGCTAAAACATGTTGAGACCAAAAATAGATGAGCAAAAACCTCAAACCAGTGTCACCAAAATCAAACTTCATTAGCCATATCTTGGTACTAAAAAGCTGCTCTGTTGCTCTAAATAGGTAACTGGATGCTCTAAGGATTTGAAATTAATACACGGGCCTTTAAATCATGAAAAGAAAAAGGAAAAAAAACCATAAATTATGAATAAATATCTAAACTTACTCCTAAAGAAATCATTTAAGTGACCATAAGTACATGCCTCTCTTACAAAGAATTCATAGGCTAACTTTGATCTTCAGACTAATAGTTGGAAAATATGATTTTTAAAAAGTATTATATGTAGGTAATAGGTAGCTCTTCTGTTAAATGCATAAACTGAGTTCCCTGTCAGCATCTCTGGTCATAGATTAACATTCTAACAGCAAGTCGGCTCGTATTTCTAAATGTAATTTAAAAACAATGAGCACTATGATGTTTCTCCATTGGGCGTATTCACGAGGAGCAAACAGTCGGCCCACTTGCCAAATGGGAAATGAGGAGTTGTCTCATAAAATATGAGCCACATTTTCAGTATCCTTAAGCATATTTTAACTATATATATTTATATGCACCATCTTTTAACATTCAGCAAAGCGGGCACTGAACAATGGTTCTTAATACAAATTCTAATGTTAGGACTGAGCACCTGTACTCAGAATGGTTGCAGCAGTCCAATACATTATATAAAAATGAAGCAGCTGAGAGAACTGAACAGATAAGCTCCATACTAAAAGAAAAAACAGAAACAAACAAAAAACAGACAAAAAGTCCCCCACAAAACCCCACCACAACATTTTTAACTTCATTGTTAGTTTTACAAAACTAAAAAATTAAGTTTGGAGTATTCAGTGCAAAAATATTAACAGCACAGGACCCTGACTTTTACCACACCCTAACACAGTGAGCAGGTATCCAAGTCTGACATATCCATAATCTGACATATGCATCGGTCATCACTGGACCTACACCATCACGTTTACGTAACTTTGCTCCTATCAGCCTCACTAAGAGCTGATGCCAAGACCTGAGTACTTCTGAGAGCTTGTGGAGAAGGGAGTAGAGAGTTTAAAAACAAAAAGAACCTGCAACAATGTAGGTAGGTTTGGATAAAACAATCAAAAGGGAGAGAGAAAGTTGTAACTTCTTGTTACTTAAGCACTTTTTCATCCCAAGACTGTTCCTGCTTTGGTTCAACTCCTGCAAGGTCAGTTATCTCTCCCGATCACCTGTCTCCAATGTGTTGTATCTTTTTTTATTAGTAACCTGTAACTAATATGTTCCTTTTTTCTAGGTTGAGTATGAGAAGGTTATTGCTGACAAAGCCCTACTGCAAGTGCTGAATCAAAGTAGACCAAATACTAGAGTATCACACACACTTTTATATATTAAAAACATAACTTATAGATGCTTTATACATATATTATAACGATATTTTGTGTGTCTCTGTGTCTGCCTATATGTATTAAATGCCATTTTATATGTATAAAATGTTCTGACAACAACATCCCACATATACTATTCTTTCTATGTAAAACTGAACTGGGGGTATGCACACATCCAAGTACCAGAACAGTTCATACACCAACTGCACAGGAAAAATATTAAGAGAGTTAAGCACCTGAAGAGAAACTATTCCAGTCTGGTCTAATTTGCAAGAGCATATCAACCTCCCCAAGTTTTCGATGGATTACAATCCCCTAACATTAGATATCTGCATGAGCAAGGAGATGGTTTTAAAAATCAAACTCTTACAGCTGTATTATTCAAAGCACGTTCATTGCTACCAGTTATGAACTCAGTGGGAAAATTAAGTTAAAAATGGAGAAAATATTATAAAGAAAGGAAATTACCTTCCAAACTCTACCAGTGAGCAACTCGGGCAGGAATGGTGTCCTGGTGTGAGCTAAACAGAACTAATTCTGTTCAGTGATTTTACTTTTCAGCTAAGTCTCTTCTGAAAGACTGCACTTTCTGAAGTTAGCAGCATGTTTTTGCAGACAGTGCCTGCTACCAGAAGTGATAAAGCCTGATGTTTACAGTTACTGCCTGAGGTTGGTATGCAGGAAGGCTCTGGTGTGCCACATTGTGGGTGCTGGGAAGTAAAAGGGTCTCAAAAGGAAGTAAAATGTTGCACCTCTGGGCAGTAACAGACAGGAAAGGTGACCAAAAATAGTATTCCATTCTATATACATCATATTCAGTATAAAGCTGAGGAATGACAGCGGTTAAGTTCTCTTCTTCAGGGGTTGGGCTCCATCCCTTCTTCTGCCCTCGATCTCGATCCTGACCTCCTAAATCCAGCTCCTGTGTTTGGTTCCCCTCTGAGCCTGGGGCTTCCCCAGTGCCGCCTGGTCTGCAGCACCACTGGGGACTGATATCAGGGGTGGGGAAGGGGTTGGATTCGGTATCAGTTTTGTATATATTTGTATGTCGTTCATTATTTTCATTATTTCCTTATTTAAAATATTATTCTTTTATTAAAGCTGTTTTATTTTCCAAACTATAAGTCTTCTTTCCTTTCTGTTTGGGGAAGGAGAAGGGTTAGAGAGCATCTGTCAGCGTTCAGTGGCCGGCCCAGCCCCTGACACAGGGTCAAAAAGAAAGACCAGGAGAAACAAACAAACAAAAAAAAACAGAAATAAAAATCATAAAACTGCACATGATTGCCAGCATCAGTTCATGGGTAAAGCCTGCAACTGAGCTGTAACACTGCATTAATGATGACCTTAGAGACAGTATAATTATTGTATAGCATGTCTGGTCTGACATGCTGGCTCCTGAGCCTGAGAAAAATGCACGGCCCTTTTGCACTTCTGTGATACTCTGATACTCATACATCACACTTGCATAAGCTAAGGGTTTGGGGACCGTATTTTTAAACTGAAAAATCATCTCCAAGATAATTTATGTAAAGGTTATTTATGTAGAATATAAGATCTCAAAAATGGCACAAACCATACATGACAACATATAACAAGCAAGTAGTACATAAATAGAAGCTTTGTAATCATTCTACGTGCCAAATGCCAGCAAGGTATTTGTACCATGACCACTTAGTAGGTTTGTTGAATACTGGAGGACAAAGACCCTTGTTACTCACTGATTGGTAAGAAAAACTACTTCTTTACATCTGCAGCTAGACACTGGGAATCTTGTGTGTTGCATGAAGAAGAGAAGATATCTTTCAACAAAATAGAGAGAGAAAGAGAGAGACAATAGCTCCTGGATTAATGCAGGTTCTTCCCTCCAGTCAAGCTCCTTGTCCTCAGACAACAGTTATTTTCTGCAGTCCTTCGCTCTTGTTTCACAACAGCAGTGAT
The DNA here is from genome assembly GCF_000703405.1 of Apaloderma vittatum. Classification (NCBI taxonomy): domain Eukaryota; kingdom Metazoa; phylum Chordata; class Aves; order Trogoniformes; family Trogonidae; genus Apaloderma; species Apaloderma vittatum. Next base: position 13,750 of record NW_009720118.1, on the reverse strand, counting down.
GAGGGAATACTGTTTTAGAGTAAGAGAGATTAAATCAGAAAGTAGGAATGGTCCCTCTGGTTACCATACTTACAACATGCTCTTTATCATGTCCTTTTCTTTAACCCCAGTACACTTTAAAAAAAAGTAGTTTGCAGTCTTAAAATCCAGATGACCATAGACTATGCAGGAGAAGTCACCAGACGTTTTGATATCTGCAATCTATTGACAATCTGTGAATGCTAAAACAAGTGCATCAAACTATTTTCCCTCCAAATGTCAATACTTTCCATAGATAGTGGTAGTCTTCCAGTTATTAACTAAATGATTTTCTCTCAATCTGATACAGATTCCTGTCATTCAGAAAAGAATTCTAAACAAAACCCATTTTCTGTTTAAGACTGATTATAGTTCTCACAAGAGTAGCTGGATTGACTGTACCAGTGAATTAAGCCCTCCAGGTACCCAAATAACAAGTGCAGATTATTTGGATTTAGCCTGCAATATCACTCCAAAAACTAGCTTCAATCTCCCACAGGAAACCAGATCAAGAGAAAGCAGTTCACTCCCTGCTCATTCAAACACAAAAGAAAGTGATGTGATGCAAACATCAGTTCACTGGGAAATTCTCTGCCTCAGTCAAAAGGTCTTATCGACAGCCCAGAGTCAACAGATGCTTGGTTTGACATCTGATCTCTGTTCAAGTCCAAGGAGTTTGTCACTCACCTTTGTTCAGGAGTACACACTTCACCTTTACTCACGATTTCAACAGCCTCTTAGGGATGGATGTCACCAAAAAAACAGCTTTCATCATCCATCACAGTAATATCCACTAGCTATATTTAAGGATGTAACAGCTCAAGTTCACAATCTTATTTTAGTTATTGTCAAATTGTGCAGCATGTTTAACATTTTTACCAGATTTAGCAACTCTAGTGATCCTCCCAAGAATTCTCAACCTCACAATATGAACACACACTGACCTCCTCTCCCAGCCTACAAAAGCTTCAAATAACAAGCTTTTGCCCAATTCTGCCACATGATGCATTCTCAAGACAACTCCTTCAACGATGATAAGCCTTCTTGAGAGAAGCAGAACAGAAAATCTTATGTTCTGATCTGTCAGATACAGTAAATCAATGGATAATGGCCAGCATGGGGGGTCAGAGGTATATATACTACAGTGCTTTCACAGTCCGTTAGTGACTATGTGGCCATAAAAAGTCAAGCAAGGATCAATGGACAAAAAGAGAGGCTATTGGGACTAAAGAAGATAACAGCAACCAGCACCAGACTGAAATACAACAATTGATACTCTAAGTTTGTCCTTACATATTACTGATTTTGGAGAAATAACTCATCCATCAAAAAGTAACTTGCATCCTTGGCACAGCATGCTGAAATGAGCAAAATATTTAAATACATACCAGAAGACACTGATATTTTTTAAAGTAGTCATTCACTGGTCCCCTTCATATCAACAATAAACCACTGACTGCAAGTAAGACACAGCAGGTAAATATACAACTCACAAAATCGCACACAGAAAATACTTTTTAAAGGTAAATATTCTATAGTCACACATAAAGTTGACAAAATAACAGAACACAGGTGTGGCTATTATATGTGAGTCAAGCTACATCTTAATAGCATTTTTTAATATTATTCAAAGCTTTCAAAGGCAGGAAAAAAAGTTTTTCTTATACATTACCCAGATCACATCTGGTTCCTGTTGAAATACCACTTTTCAAAAGAGGGAGGCATGGTGGGAGGGAAAAGGAGAGGAAGAAGAGAGCAAGGAGTAGATTTAGTTTTGATTGTCTATGAACTACCACAAGTCAAATCAATATTTGAAGTCTAATATCCTTTTTGTTACCGTAATACTCTCCTTCCATGTTTACAACAGACATACACCTACATAAGTTGATCTTACACAACTCCCTAGGTACTACCCACATAGAAAGTGAATCCATCATCACACTCATCCACAGTCCATCCAGTAGGGTAAGACTATTTATCAGTTATTTTAACAGAAAGATATATATATATATGCATAAGGCGGTCCATAATGATTAATAAACACGTAAGACTTCACCTGAAAGATGATTACATCTGTAAATTTTAAATAACTTAAATGACTTCTCGTACAGCCATATTTCATTTAGCAAATAGATTTCCAACTGAATTGCTTCTAAAGAATTACCACTCTTAGTGTTAGTGCACATTTATTTTCAAGTGTACAGTTATTTTCAGACGTTCATGACATTTCAGTGTTACTTAAAAGGATGGCATCTTGTGCTTAGCATAGAACATCCCTTATGGGTAAACTTTAAACACTCACCTCAAACTACAAAACTACTCATTTGAACTTGACACATGACTGCAATACTAGGAGAAAAACTATCAAGAACTTAGACATTTCAGATTGCTTAGCTGTTCAAAATGCTACCTCTTTGCTAAAATCTGTAAACAAGTCCATTTACCTTGCAACAGTGAACTACAGCAAGTATAAAATATACAAACATTTGTAAACCACTGTTTTTCTTAGATTAAGAGAGAAACCCCAGCTACTACCAAATATCTTTTTTTAGAAAGCAATACAAAATCTTCAATACTTCAACATATTAATTCTCTTTTCACGTAGTAAACTGTGGCCATGCTTGAAAGAAAACAAAAAAAAACCAAGGAGAGTGAAACAGATTAACTGCATAGCTCCAATACACTTATTTCCAACAACATACAATAAATCATCTCGAAACAAAACAGGCAATTATAATGTGCACAAATGTTATGATACTATGCATCTCTACTGGTCCGATGGTTCTAAATTATTGAAACTGATGGCTGAACAAGGGCATATTGTTTCAACACACTTGGATTACTTGAATGATACGAATTCTTTATCTGGCCAGTGCTGTGCAGATCGCTCTAACGTCAATAAACAAACAGATACATGTCTCTCAGATAATTCAGGCCACATCTAAGGGGATTAAAATGTATTTAAGTGTTTTGTCTGTGAGGAATCATGACTTTTTTTCTTTTTTCCTTCAATACCGTAAGCATCCAAAATTAAAGCAAGTGCACACACCTTCCCTCAAAGCATTCAGTGAGGACAGAACAGCAGCTCCTCTCTCCTTCTAACCACTACCCCGTATTTCAATCCTCTTCACCTCAGCATAAAAGAAACAGGAGTGAGAGCCACAAGACAGAATCATTTCAAAACACAATCAGCTATTTGTAAACAAGCCTTTCTCCTGCAGAAAATCTGCAACTGCTAGTTGCAAGAAAAAGCAGCAAGTAAGGTAAATCAATTAGCTTGCTAATTTCTCACCCTCATTTATTTAGCTCTGCACTGTATTTGTTGTAATTGACTATAATTATGTTAATTACTAACTCCAGCATAATTACTATATTTATTGTCATTGAGCACACTATGTACCCAAAGCAAAGCTGGCATTTGTCGGGCATCAAAAAAAAAAAATAAATAAAGCCACACAACTTGGGAGGGGCTTCTCTGAAAACTGGCTGATGTACCTTCAGCAAATGAAAGGGCAAAAGAGATTTCATGCAATGCTAGTTTGAAAGCATCGGTTCATTAAGGATATTAATTTTCTGATAACTACACATTTAAGCATGACACACTGGAGCAGTATCTACAGGATTTAGCAATTATTAATGCGTGACAGTTTCAAATGCTAAGTGAATCAATTAAACAGCAGCATTCACAATTTGAGAAGAGATAACTGCTTCATAACTGCCTAAGACTACAATTTTCACATGACAAAAAAGGGCCATTCAGGCTCCTTCAAAACCTGACAGGTCAAGAAAGAAGTTTGAAACAAAAGCACCTTATAACCATCATCTCTCCTCTTTACTTGTCAGATCAACTTTGCTACTGTCTCCGCTGAAATGGCATCACCATGCCAGCTGCCACAAGGTGATTTTTCATGTCTTGTCAAAGAAATCTTTTATTCTATTTGCTCTGCATTAACATGTTACATTTATTGATCAAGCCCTTTCTGCAGCCACAGCAGGGCACTGTGCTCTTATGCCTAAGGGGGCTTTGATGTCCTGGTGACATTCTAGACCAAATAATGCACATACTAAATGGATTTAATGCAGAAATGTGTTTGTGCATGACAGCTACATTAATAACAGCCCCTCACACTGATAAATATGCAATTGCTACGATTAAGAGTTACCCAATTATGGTGAAAATATTTTTCTACCTTATAAATAAAACCATCAAAAAGTTTCAACAATAGTGCATTTTCTTCAACATTTTAAAATGCTATAAAGATCAGTCTAAAGACTTTTTAAAAATATGTCATGCTTTGTTTTGAATTCTGGCTTTTATTTCCATCTCTCTTTTGTTGTTCATCTTCCTGTTCTGTGTGTCTTATTGCTGCACAGATTGGAAAGGTGGCAAGTTTAAAAAAAAAAAAAAAAAAAAAAAAAAGCCTTTCTTCCTCAACTCACAACAAGGAACATGCCCTGTAAAACTGAAGCCCACTTTCAAGCTGCCACTTGCATATTCCCCCAGGCAGGAAAAAAGTATGCAGGATAGAGAAAAAAAACAATCTCGGGTCCACAGAGAGGATATTACAAAGCCTCAGCCTCACAGAAGTCATGGAGGAACATTCCAGACTAGGATTAAAGTTCAAGGGGATGTTTTCATACATACACCCTCTTAATCGGACAGTGGAAAATATGCACAAACACACACTGTGCAAATTATTCATGCTTCTCGCAGAAATAATCTGCACCCTAGAGAGAGGGAAGAGATATCTGTATCGCCATGAGCACAATTATTGGATTAATCCTCCCTCATTGGCCAAGATTAAAGATTCCCTCTCCCTTCCGCTTCATAGTTTAGATGCAGAAAAAAACCTCGGTAAGAAAAAAGAAAACAACTTGCACACTTAAAACTATTGAGGACAAAATTAGAAAATGGACGTCTCTGTGAATCAAACTGTAGATGTTATTTGCAATAACATGGCATCTATTTGCACAAAACCACTGACACCTGTTATTCAAGCAGTGGAATGCATTTAGCCTTTAATGTTAAAGGAAAAAACTGGTGCAAAGAAAGTTATCTAAGATAAATAAAAGAACCTTTGAATAGGTTGGCATTTTTTCTCTCCACAAGATAGCCAGATACATCTAAAAAAAAAAAACACCTTTGTATTTCATCCAAATCTCTACTCCCTACCTACATAACATCCTTCCTACTTATTTATTCCTTTCCTTCCTTACCAGGGATTGTTATTTTACCTTTTTTTTTTCCCCAGTGAAATCTTTAACTTTCAATGATCAACAATAGTTTTTCATTCCCCCTTGAAATCCTTCCCATACTCTATCCTTTACTTAAATGGGAACTGGGCAAAGCTTTCCAGATATTATGAAACAAAATACTGGTCTTTACAGTACTCTGTTATCAGGGAACACTATCAAACAATTGCCATAGGAGAGTCTGAGGCAGATTTCGAAAGCAAAACATCTCTGCTCCCAAAATATGAAACATCAAAAATACAATATTGTTTCTAAAATAGCTAAAAATCACTACTAATATCAGATCAAAAGAGCCGCTACAACTCAGGCCATTTTATGATGACCACTCCAATAAAGCTGCAGAAACATAGTATAAGTTAGGTAGGAAGGGGCATCTAGAGGTCATCCAGTCCAATCCCCTGCTCGGAGCAGGGCAACTTCAAAACTAGATTAGGTTGCTTGGGGCTTTGTCCAGATGCGCTTCAAATATCACCCAGGGTGGAGATTCCACAACCAATCTGGGAACTTCTTCCACTCCTCATGTAGCTTTTCCTTACGAACAGTTGGAAATTCCCTTGCTGCCACTTGTGATGACAGGCTCTCATCTTTTCGCTGTACATCTGACAAGAGTTTGGCTCCCTCTTCTTCACAGCCCCCAACGGAAAGTCCCAAGAGGAAACAAAAGACACTAGAAATTACTTAAACAAAACCTGTAAGAAAAATGCATGAGACAAAATAATTCGTAAGTGGACAACAGTGGTCAGGGTTGATGGATTTCTGAACACCAGAGGTGTAAACAGGAGGCAATCCTGTGGTACCATATCTTGCTGATTACAGCTAGCATGCTTTTAAGTACACACCAGCTTTTCCCTTTGCTTCATACACAACAAATTGCTGTTGCTCCTCTTTTTTTTCCCCCCAATATCCCCATAAAAAGTTTCCTTTTGCCATTCACCTCTATCTTTCCCTCCCCTTCCAGGGAAAACGGAGGCGTGTAACCACTGCGACTGGTAACCGTCACTTTGCTTTGACTGCCAGAAGAGAGAGTTGGGTTCAAGTATTGCTCAGGGTAATCAAGGTGATACACTGGTTCTTGGAAAAGAAGCAAAGACAATTATTTTAAAGCGGAACTTTCTGTGATGATTGAATCAAGTGTTATTATTAGATTTACCACATCTCATGCAAAGACTATTAAACATCTACACAGGCCCTAATTTTTTTTTAAAAAAGAGTACGGGGCCTAGCCTGGAAAGACTCTGAAGTAAAAAAAAATTGGTGAAAAATATACATTTTCCTCTGTATTAAACCGTCGGTACAAAAGAACTAATGACAACCCTCCCCTCCTCCAATTTAGTTCTCTGGTCCTGTGTACATTTATGCGTTTATATCAGAATCACAATCGTAATTACTCTTCATTGCAGAAAAAAGAATAAAGACAGAAGTGCCATAACAACAAATAATTAATTAGATAATCTTACATTTTTTTTAAATTATTACCCAAATGTCTATTGACTCAACAAGTTGGAGATTTTCTTAAAACAAATGGAGTGGGGGAGAAAGACTCCTTTGTTTGTAAAAAACAAGCCATATTTCCCAGAAAACTCAATACCATCTCTTAAAATAAGTTATTAAGGGACAAACTTAGCAAAAGTCATTTGTGTGTAAGTCAGAAAATATATCACGTTTGACTAATTCTTTCCCACCAACGACATCAGCTAGTCTTTCTACCCTTTTTCCAGTGCAGCTGGACGAGCTCCGAAAAAACACATTTACAGCCTTAAATGGCAAAATAACTTGCCTGGCTCTATTCTGACTTTTGCAACAAAGCTATTTGCATTGTAGTGGTATCAAAATCAGTATGATTCAGTAAAGCAATTGTTCAGTCAAGTATTACATTATATCAGTTGCGTAAGAAAGTTTTGTGGCATCTGTATCCCGCAGTTAAAATACATCTTTCTGATAACAGCCTTTCACACGGGTAAGCATGTGTGCGTGCAGCAAAGGCTGCGAGTCTACAACTGCACACGACTTCTGGTTCACAAAGGACAGCACTGCCTTGCAAGACCACAAAGCTGAACTCGGCACGATGACCAAGTTCTCCCTCTCTCTCTCCATGCAACTACACTCACGACAGCAATATCCAATAACATGACTGCAAATACTGCTGCCCACAAAATAATTAAAAAAGCCCTTCACTCTATGCTCAACTTCTCAAATTAAGAATGTAATGTAACGTCGTCAGAAATTCTATTGATGCTTTTATGTAACAGAATTTATTGCCTGCTACAGAAGGATTATTCCTCTCCCAAATACAATCAGCAGTAGCCACACAGACAGAGGACAGAATACAGAAATCCTATACGCAAAACAACACAAAAAAAAAAAGGCTGGCAAGTACTTATTTACTGCCTAACCTTGAGAACAGGTTGAATATTTCAGCACTTCTCTGGCTTAAATACAGGCTAAAACATTAGTGACCACTGAAATACCTTTTTCCTTCAAAGAACACACACACACTCTCACTGAATAACAAATCAAATTATAACGAACACTAACATGTTTACTGCAAATAACTACTGGCCAGCAAAGCACAATATCCTCTCTATCTTCTTCTGGCTTTTGATCACCCTTGGGTCTTCTTCACTCAACTTATGCCTTTGCCAATAGATGGCAAGTTTTTCTAGAAAATCACTCCTTTTTAAAGAGACATTTAGAGCTTCTTCCCCACTGAAAATGACACACTAAACTTTTCAAATTAAGCATTCACTGATAAAAATCATCAAACTCATCACAGCATTGTCAGATTTTTCAAGTAATAATATTCATTTTAAAAAGATGACAACGATATTACTGTTTACAATTGCTTCAACAGCTGCCAAAGACATCTCTACTATATTCATATTCATTTCAGACTATGACATTTATTCTATATCTCACCTGACAGTGTCCATATGAGTGCAGACCAGTCTGAATAGCTACTGTATAATAAATACTTCATTCTTAGTTTCTATATGCTTAGTATGTCTATCACAGCTGAAATAAGAAAACATTACTACTCTCATCACGTTTGGAATTAGATTCCCTAAGCTAAAACAAACAAAAAACCAAACAAAACCTACACACCTCTTCCCTTTCCCCAAATCCAATTTCTGGCGTTAGTATACTTCTTACAGCTTAACAACAGAAGGCATCCTACACTGACAGCTGACCGCAGCTACCCCAAAAACTAGCACTTTCTCTCATGTTTCCCCATGAAAGACCTTAACACACTTTTTCTCCCTCAAAAAACACCAATAAACCCAAAAAAACCCTCCTGGAAAATAGTCTGATAGTGCTTTGGGTAGTGAAGGAGGGATGGAAACACAGATCTGAGAAATATATCATTGATTGTTCTCCATGAAAACAAGATCTAATGACTTTAAAGTTTTAAAGTGGTATTTTACATCTAATGTTACTATTTTACTTTATGAAATAAAACGAACTCTGAGGAATTGTTCTTCAAATCATGGATTAAATGAAAAAACAAACTTTTTTTTCAGAGGTAGTACCTCCAAAGGTGTAAAGACGCAGTCTTGCTAATGACACGTTAAATCTGAATACACATGCACAACTTGAATTATCTTCATGACAAAACAAAAAAACATCTGTTCAGTTCCCTCCCCCAGCAAAATTCCCTCTTCTGATTACAACTTTCATAGGTACAGAGCCATCAGCAAGAAGTGTAAGACAATAACAACCTGCAGATTGTTGAGTGCCTCCTCTTCTCTGATATCTCTTGTGTGTAGAAATCAGTCTTTCTGAACCGACAGAGGCTCAGGATAACATTTATGAGTGTTAAATAAGTTAAAATCAGTGGTTGTTCACCCTAGAATATGGCACCAGCACGCTACTTTTGTGTATCTTACTCCTCACAGACTCTGAGTTTACCCTCAGTAAAAGCAAAACTCAGAAGAGTCCAATCATACCACTGAAAAATGTTTTTTCTTAAACAGGATACTGTAATAACTACTGGGAATATTATAGAATTCTCAATCAGTCCATAGATTAAAAAAATTAGAATTTAGTTATAAATTTTATCTGCACTTAATTTTAGCACTGAACTACACAGCTGCCCAAAAATAAAATCATGCAACAAAAAACATATAATCCGAGAACAGAGTATTACAAACCATTTACGGCAATAACTAGAGATCTACAAATAAAAAGAAGGGAGAGAAGCACGCACATGCTTGTATTTTGGGTTAAAACAATTAATTTTTTATCCCATTCTTCACTTCTTCAGGTAATGATACTTATTTTCCACTTCAAGCTCCTCATTGGGCACCATTTATATTAACACAAGAAATTTCCAGACTCACCTGGTTATTTGTGTTCCAAGTGTACAAGAAAAGGGGATAAACATTGCCTATAAACTAGCGTTGTGTACTGGGTAACAACTAAATGTACCTGAGACACGTATATGTTTTTACTTTGAAGGAAAATAAACAAATAAATGTTCTATTTGGGGAGTTGGTGTTCCACATTGCACTTGAAAAATCTATATGTTGCCACATACCTTAACAAGTTGAAGCTAAGATCCAGCCTTTTTGCCATATGTCCATATTTTCTTCCTAGGAATTCTGGAATTTCTTCACAGTCTTGACTAATGTAGGACACCTGAGAATTGGAAGCAAAAAGGAAACATCTTGTAAGTGGATCATTTAGTTTCCTGTCCAGATTTTGCCTCATGGATCCAACTGACAACACACAATACAGTAAATATTCATTACGGCTTTAAGCTACATCAATTTTAATGCTACAGAATCTATCACAATCTCATTTTCATACTGAAGAATCAGCTTTGTATTTATTAAATCTATAGTCTTAAGTACAATCTGTTGTCTCCTTTCAGGTAAAAATAAATTGATAAAATACATCACATTTCTTCTATTCCACTGTTAATACTTTGATCTGACATTACTTTTTATTACCATTCTGATACACTCAGAATAAATATTTTTTAAAAGATCAGAAGTCATTCAAAGGACTTTCTCGTTTGCCTCTCAGTACACAACCCGCTCAAAGACCACTTTAGGAAGTTTGGTCCAGAACTGCCTAAGCTGTCTAATGTCCATCTGTTCTCATAACCATTCCTTGATGAGAATATTCTTCTCAGTGATATGCAGGGACAGAGCAAAAGATCAGAAAAGAAACAAGTATGCATTTCTTTTCAGCCAGTCATGTGAGTCTTAAAGATTTCTGGCTTTAACACCTGAGTTCAGGTCACGCTCCTCCTTACACCTAAAATACTTTTGGATGTCTTTCCTGTTTTTCATACCAGCCCATCTAAACCCATCTTTTAACAAACACAGGAAGAATTAGGAAGAGCAAAAATACAGTCTACCCGTGCACTTTTTGGTTTGGTTTGGGTTTGTTGTTTTTATTAGCCAGGATGAAGTGATTGATAATATTTCCAGAAAAACACTAACAATAAAACAGCTAAACTTTTTTCTCTTCTCTCTGCTATATTGCCTTAGAAGTCTTTGGTTTGATTTCTTCAAAGAGTCCCCACAAAGCCTGCCAAACTTAATGTGACGAATACTAGACATCCGTACCGCCTCATCCTCCCCGTGTTCAAAATACTAGTACAAATTTCAGATTTTGTGATGAAGATATTTTTCTGATATGCATTTCAGATTTTGTGACAAAGAAATCTTAGTTGCCCGTAAATGGCAACTTGCTAGTCAAGCAGATCTCAACAGTGTGTTAGACCACTGTCTATAAGATATTGCTGTTACCTAAATATTTAATATAAGGTCAATTTCAAGACCATATCCCACTGATCTAAAAGATCTTAGATGAAAAATACACCAAAAAAAAAGTCAGTAAAACATTCTTTTGGTAGATTTTCACTTTCTGTAAAAACAGAGACTCCTCTGCAGGACAGACTGACGGCATGTACTTTTGCAAGTCATCCCGGTCTCTTACAGTCTAAAAATTATTGCAATCTGATAATACTGTATTGCATCCCATTTAATTCATTTTGTTCAATAACTTCAACCGATAAAGCTGACAACAGTGAAATAATTTTTACAAGCAGAAAACAGGTAGCTTGAAGCTCAGTTTAACAACTTCTTCTCGTTAAACCATACTTGCTCTTGCAATAAATTCTGATATAAGACACACGCATGACTTTAGCAAATATAAGCACAAAAGGGAAAGGAACTATTTGGGGTATCTGGCATCCTAACGGTTTGGACGTAACAGAAACTGTTTTGCAAAATGTATTGAATTAAACATGTTTTTTGTTTTCCTCCAGATTTCATCCAAGGCAGCTACAATGCACTTTAAAACACGCAAGCAGGTATGTATAAAAGAATCCCTTCATTCTCTACATAATGGTAGACTTTTTTAAACTAATGCTTGCGAACCCTTCAAAGACACGGCATTGACAACAGAATAATACTTTGGATTAAGCATTTAAGTCAACGTAACATGCTGAAATAGAAATGGCTAAAACGTGATGCCTATTAACACTAGGAGTGCAAGACCATCTACAAACACAGCAAAGAGTACAGACCACCACTCTGCTTTTCACTCACAGGGGAGAGGTGGAGAAGGAGCAAGACATTCTGACCTGCATTCCCAATGCTTCAGAAACTTACTTGGCCATAATTCTTCTAGCCCCATCAGAAAAGAAGTTGAAGAAAAAAAGGTCACACAAATGCATTTTGGAGCACATAAGAAGTAAAATACGTAAAATACTGCAAAGAGTCAGCTTCTGAACCGCAATAAAAATATATTTGGGCAAGTGGTACAAGCAGATCATTCACAGGCATATTTGCAGGTGAAATATGGTTATCGTGACCTTTTAATGCTGAGGCCTTGTAAAAGGAATTTTACTTCCAAAAAGTCCACTTCAGCACACTCACAGTACAAGCACTTTTTTCAACTTAACACAAATAGATTTATTTTTCCACAAAATATACAAAGTGCATTCAACTTCAGATTTCTGTATACCACGTACATAAACCTGCTTCAGGTACCAAAGAACACACTATACTGTGAGGACAGCAGCAACTGACAGTGATGCAATACAAAATAAGCCTTTTTGAACAAGTTTTCATTCTTCTGCTCTTTAATCCTTGAACAATACTGATATAAAACCAGACTTCAGTAGTTTGGACAAGAGAAGAATAACATTTCTCCACCTTCATTATTTCAGCTCAAAATCATTTACCCAGAAAGCAATAATATGTCCATATTTTGGTATTCTTCCTTTTGCAGTCATCTCAAATACTCTCAAAATGAGTATGAGTTTTCAAGTACATATCCAGAGATGTCATCACTGAGAGTTGGGAGCAAGCACACTTTTCCCAAGACTCCTCAGTTCTTTGGGTACAAGACACATCAGCAACAGCAGATTTCTTAAATTTGTCACAGAACATCATGTGGGATTAAAAAGCGGATGTAGATGGTTCCATTGCCTAACTCTCCAACTCAAACCTAACACAGTTTGGTCACAATCATTCTTATTACTGGCGCCCTGCTCAATATCGCACTGAAACGTCCAGAAAGTTCCCCACATAGCCCAGCATCAGACAGGCTATGGACATCTCAGCCACCCCTGCAGACTCTACAATACACTGCATGTAATTCAGGAAAAAAACAGGGTTTTACAAAATATTTAAAACATAAGTTAATCAGCCAATAGCTGTTGCTTTAGTTTCAGAGGATATTACCATTTAATCTCTGCAATCATTTTACAATGATACTGTAATCTTAGTAACTCATAAAGTAACATCTTTATTAAATAATGTCACCAAATAGGTCATGTATGAACTCTCAGTACTGTTCTATTGAAGGGAACTACATCTGGGGAATATTTCCAGTCAGCTGAACACTTTATTTTACTCTATGCTGTTAGAAGATTGTATGTTAGGCACACAGCCAAATTAGGAATATGCTTTACTTGAAGTGGCTCAAGGCATGCCCAAGGGAAGACAGCAGCATGTTACCCAGTGCCACAGAGACCACAAGAACTGTTTCCTGCAGCAGCTGCAAAACGAGCCAACGTCACACACACTTTTACAGGAATTCTGCACAGAAACGGCGACCAGATTAAAAAAGCAATTAGATGGGCAACAGCCTGGTTTAACCATTTTCAAAGAGAAGAAAAGCTTTATGTATTCATTTTGGGGAGAGAAAAAAAATATTTTGCTAGTTTTAGCCACACACTCA
>NW_009720118.1:0-263 GCF_000703405.1 Apaloderma vittatum | reverse complement strand
CTTTGAGCCCCAAAACTTTCCAGCAGGCAAACCAGGCACCGAGCAAAGGCCACCAGGATCTGGTTTATTGACCAACTTCTCTCTTTAACCAAAACGAAACCTACACAGTGTTTACTTTCAGGAGGAACACCTCCGAGCACATCTCACGCCTTCAGCGTACCCCCGCGGCCGACGGAAGCCCGAGCGAGGCCGCCTCCAAACGCAACCGGGGCTCCGCTCCGCAGCGCCACGTGCTCCGCGGACCCCGCCCCGGGCTCCCCGTC
>NW_009720117.1:66647-73878 GCF_000703405.1 Apaloderma vittatum | reverse complement strand
GTGTCATCTGCAAACTTAGTGAGGGTGCACTGTGTCCCCTCGTCCAAATCGTTGATGAAGATGTTAAACAGGAGTGGCCCCAGTACTGAGCCTTGGGGGACACCACTTGTGACTGGTCGCCAACTGGATTTAACTCCCTTGACCACAACTCTCTGGACTTGGCCACCCAACCAGTTTTTCACCCAGCGAAACATATGTCTGTTCAAGTCAAGAGCAGTTAATTTCTCTAGGAGAATGCTGTGGGTAACTGTGTTGAATGCCTTGCTAAAGTTAAGATAAATGACATCCACAGCCTTTCCTTCATCCAGCAAGCAGGTCACCCAGTCACAGAAGGAGATCAGGTTTGTTAAACAGGACCTGCCCTTCATAAACGCATGGATCTGACCACCCGGTTGTCCGGCATGTGCTGCACAATGGAACTCAGGATAATCTGCTACAACAGCTTCCCTGGGACTGAAGTCAAACTGACAGGCCTGTAATTTCCTGGATCATCCTTCCGTCCCTTCTTATTGATGAGTGTTATATTTGCTGTCTTCGAGTCAGCTGGGACCTCTCCAGTTACCCAGGACTGCTGACTAATGAAGGAGAGCGGCCTGGTAAGCAGCCCTGCCAGCTCTCTCAGGATTCTAGGATGGATCCCATCTGGCCCCACAGATTCATGGACGTTGACGTCCGTAGGTCCCTGACCAGCTCCTTGTGAATTGTGGGGGGCACATTTTGCTGCTGGTCCCATTCTCTTGGCTTGGGGGACTGGCTTCCCTGAGTACAGGGGTTACTTTCGCTAAAGACTGAGGCAAAGAAGGCATTAAGCACCTCAGCCTTATCCTCACCTTTCATTACTATATTACCTTCTGGATCTAGCAGGAGATGGAGACGCTCTCTGTCCTTTCTTTTGTTATTGATGTAATTATAAAAGCTTTTCTTATAATCTTGTACTTTCAAAGGCAGATTAATTTCTAACTGGGCCTTGGACCTTCTAATAAGCTCCCTATATAACCTAACGATATCCTTATATTCACTATGAGTGGCCTGCCCTCCCTTCCAGAGGCCATAAACTCTCTTTTTATGCCCTGATCTTTAGCAATATGTCCCTATTCAGCCAAGCTGGTCTTCTACGCTGCCAGCTTGTCTTGAGGCACATAGGGATGGCCTGCTCCTGTGCCTTCAAGATTTTATCCCTAAGTAATGTCCAGCCTTCCTGGACTCCTATGCCCTTCAAAACTGATTCCCAAGGGATTTTATTAAGTAGCCTCCCATTTAGCTTCACCCTTCCTGCCTGAAAAACTGAGAAATAAATACTTTCCTCTTCACACAGAGGATGACTGTGTGCAAGGCATTTGGTATGACGGGTTGGGAGCTCTGGAAGCAACCAGACCAAAGTCTAAGACTCTGATAAAATTTCCCTGCAATCTTAAAGTCGACTCAGGTCTACAATGAAAGGACATCAAGGAAATGAGGTGAGGTAGGAAAATCTCAGAATTTCACAGGCAATATGAAGGAACCTTTTTCTTGGAACATGTAAAATTGCCTTGTACCGAAGTTAATGATCATATGAAGAAAGTCATGTGGCCATGGCTTGCTTGTATTTTTCAGCAGTTTGAAAAATGTTGCTACCATGAACTGTATCTCTATGGCCTTCTTCATTGATTCTTTCCTGTGAATCAGTCACAGTCAGACTTATGCAGTGGCTCTGCAGGTTTTAAATGGGCAAGCTTACCAGTTACTCCTCCGTGCATTTCGCCTAAGGCTAGCAGAATCTGTTCCTTGATGTTAGTGATGAGCTCATTTGGAGATGAACTCCCTATACACCAGGGAGGCCACCTGAACTCATCAGAACTCCGCTCCAAACAATGTAGGTTTCAAAGGTCCTAAATGAGTACTTGGTAAACATGTTGACTCATAACTGAAATAAGTCCTTATTTTAAAAATGAAAACCAGAGGAAAAAGGCAATGTTGACAGTGAGATGGTAAGTCACAGAAACTCTATTATGAGTCAAAACAACAGATGTAATGTGAACAATGGAATCTTTTATAAATACAAATCAGACTTTTCTATTTTACACATTGGAAAGGCTAATAGGCTAAAAATAAATTTCCCTGAATTTCTCAGTAATGTTCTGTGGTCAGTGTTGACTGGCTGTTACCAAAAAAAGCCCGTGGATGACTTATATTCCAACAGAGTCACTAACCTCAAACCACATTTTTCTGTCAGACCTCACATTAGTAACTATAACCACTTCCACTAACTATATTCTTTTTGCAGCAAAGAAGCAAATAACAGGTGATTCATATATCAGTGATTTCTTGATCTATATTCACTTTCCTTCTTTCTTTATTAGCAGGCTAACTGACTGCATGAGTCACCAATTATCACCTTAAGCACCAGACAGGAACTAAATCATCACAGTGCTCCCTCCACAAAGTAGGCATCATACGGTGTTGGCTGTAATCAGTCTCTGGGGCCCAGATACCTCAGACTTCAAACACAAAATAACTTTGTACTTCACATGTCACGGTATGAAGAACCAGCGTTTCTGGAACCAGAAGAACTTCTCCAGCTCAAATATTCTCTTGGCTTGCACTAATCTATCTGTTACCACAATAGATAAGCTACAGTTGATGAATCAAAGTATCACATAGAGGCAAACAGAGTGCCTCCCCCTGCTCACTGACAATGGAGAAAGTAGGATGGCCAGATCATGTTTATATTTCCATATTATATTTCCACGAGGGAGAGGAGAAAATCAGTTACTACTGCATTCCTTGCATGGTATGGACCGTTATTGACAACTCACTCAGCAGACCAAGCACATGAAGAAACAAAACTCAGTGGAACAACATTTACAGAGCTGCTTCTAGTTTCCTATTATCATGATAGACATCTGATAATTTATAGCCAGCTTTCAAACCCTATTACTAAGACTTTGCACAATGAACAAATAAATTTTGCACCAGCTCTTGCCCAAGAGGAATGCTGGGCTTGCCTTTTCTTTTGACTTTTTCACTGGTGTAATTACAATTGCTTCAGTGATGAAACCTTTGACTGATACCACAGAGAGAGCACGTCACAACACATGAAATTCATCAACCAGAAAGTATTCCTAACTGTCTCTAAATACATCATGAAGGTAACTTTTCTTTTTAATGTTTTCTCCCTATTTTTAGCAGGTAAATGGAGACCTGACAATTTACCCTTGTCTGACATGAGCCTACAATATTATTTCTGCCTAGTCATGTGGCCCTAACTGTGCCACCCAGCTCTTCCTATCCTGCCGCAGCGTGACAACAACTTTCCAGTGACTCCCTTCTGCTTAATCACACAGTCAGGGTGGAGTAGACTTCTCAGATGATGGAAGTACCAATGAGATGCAATGGAAAAATTTTTGAACGACATGTGTGTATCTTCAGACCTTGTTTTCTCTTTTGCAGATGAACAAAGAGGCTAAAAGAGTAATGCTGTTTTGGACTTCATAAATTTTACATCTTCAAAACCCAGGCAAATAATTACATACTAGTAAAAAGGCAATTCCTGCACAAAAATTTAATTAACCATATCTCTCCTCTCCTCCTCTCTCTACTGATGCATGCTTACCTTTCTAGACCTTCTAGGAGGCTTTTAAAGAGTAAAGTTAGAGAGCTCAAACACTTAAAATTGTCATTTCTCCAAAGGTACACGGCTAGTACTTAAGTTGGAAATTGTTATGTGCTTAATTAGTCATAGAATACATAATATCGGATAACTTAGCAAATCATGACACACATAGGAATCGCTATAAAACACACTTCCTTTGAATTCTCACAAAACACCTCCATTATCCCTCCACAAACAGATTCTGTCAGGTAAAGGTGAATGCACAAATTACACTCTTCTGTCAGTTTAAATGTTGCAAATACTCCATTCTAGTACGTTACTCTAAATGACTCTGGTGTAAGTAAGATAAGCCTCTGCCACATTAAGATCATAGCAAATTAGAAGACTTGAACATAAGGCTCTTTGCCTGAGGCTCTTCTACTACACCACATGGATTTCCGTGCAGGACACTGGTATTCCTGCTATTAAAAGCATTGAAAGAAGATATCTCAAAAAATCTTCTAACTCCATCTCAGCGAATGGAAATCTCGTAGGTCTTTTCTAGCTTTGCTTCCTATAACAGTATGATTAAAACCTGTCGTACAAATTACTTAATTGCCCCTTCCCCCAAAAATCCACTGAAAATAACATCCTCATTAGACAAAGAATAAAATAAATGAGGGATTACCTTGGCAGGTCCGTTCATCTGTGAGCAGTTTATAGCCTTTCTGGCAGCTGCACTCAAAGCTGCCAACCGTGTTTCGGCAGAAATGGTCACAGCCACCGTTGTTTACCAAGCACTCATCAATGTCTGCAAAGAATGAATGGGCAAAAATTCAGTTCACAACAGTAATTCAGTAGTTCAGGCCAGGAGTATAGAAGTTCGCTCAGATCCCCAAGAAGGCTGCTGTCCCTGTTCAGAATCAGGTTGGTTGGATGCATCTCTTTCCTTTTATAAGCCTTTCTCGCAAGGCTTACAAAAGAGCTATGGGTTGAGTCGTTCCAGAGACAGAAGTATTTCAGAACTGGAACCACTAGACGACCCAAACTGAGGCACTTTGATGTTAAAGAAAATTCAGGGAAGCTTCTTTGTAGAGGTAGTACCTGCCTGACAGAATACTTTAGCCTGTATAAGATGTGACTCTATTCCCTTATATAGGAACTATCAATACCCACGAACACATGAAAAATTTAAATAAGAACAAACACAAAGTAAAACATCTTTGAATTTTGGAAAAAATACTTCCAGTATCCCTCAATAAATAAATGTAGGGATACATTTGTTTAGAATTAGCATTATACGCTAATTTTTCCATTATGAACACAATGTCACTGAATACTCATTTTCATGTGTCTAAATTTTTTTATTTGGTTTAATAGAAGGGCAACTGCAAGTGCATAGGAAATGTTGCTTCTTCAGTTGTTCTGAAGGCAGAGCACCAATTACATTTACTTGAAAGCCATATATATGTATGAAGGATGAGATCAATGCCACTTACTTTAAATAATGATTATAAAGTGCACTGATGAACTTGATAAAACCTCTGTTCTGAATTTTAGCTTGATGATTCTACTTCCTCCACCTTATAACTTCTTCCAGAGATGCTGAAGAACTGGAATGACCGGTCCCTTTTGCAACCCATAAAATCTTGTGCAGTAAGTATATAATAGGTCATAGAACCTCATCTGAAGTACAGGACAACATTCTGTCCTCCTCCACTTCTAAAACCATGGATCCACATTTATTTGAGAAAGAAACAAAGCACGTTTTTTTTTTCCAGTAAAAGCCAGTGCCAAAATCCAGCTCTTTTTAGGGATGCACACAGTGAAGAAGTAATATAACACAGAACCTTGGCTGCCCACTTCTGAAAGGGAAAACAAGATCTCTCAGGAAATTGAGTGGAAGAGTGATGTTTCCTATGGAAAAGCCTCTGGCTCTAAGAGCTTTGAAACTCCGAGGTAACAGCCAGCCATTTAAAAAGGAGATCTTGCAAAATGCAAATCTAATAGCTGGCTGAGAGGCAAATTCAGCTCTCCTCTAAACAGCACTTTTCTGCACTGACATTCACAGAAACATGCTCAGGAGGATGTAGTAATTAAATAAACAAGAACAATGTATATTGTTACAAAGGTTTGCATTTGTGGCAAAGAGAAAGCAAATGTGCTCTGAGACCCTCTAAACTAATACTACTGCTTATTACTTTTGTGTCTGGTTCTGCAGAGGAGTGGCTTTTGCATTCAGTCCCATTAAAAGCATGGGGGTAAAATGGAAGGTAGCAGCTGTGGTGGTTATTACAACCCTGAGTGCTTTGCACAAAGCCAGCTCAAATCTTTATGTTTTGGGTAACAACGTTCTCAGTCATCTGAAACCAGGAGTTGTGCTTGTTGTCCGTGGTCCTCCATTTCTGGCGATAAGGCTACCCAAGAACAGATAACCCTAGGCTCCCAATCTCATAAATGCAGAACAACACACTGAGGGTTGCTCTATATAATGAGACTGGAGGTAGCAATACATTTGGCTTCAGCTGTGATCATCAGCACAGGTCAAGATCAGTAGTGAAAATACAAGAGTTCTTGGCCCATTTCCTGCAGGCTGGCATTTCCATTTGTAGAAGTGACTCCTCCCAGCTCCAGTATGTGCAGCTGGGACTATGTTGCAGGTCTTATGATGGATTACCACAACAGTTCCATCCTTTTGCACAGTACAGGTGTACCTAACTATAGTTTAGCTTGCCCTGACAAAACTGTTAGACAAATGGAATTGTGAATTAAAATTACTAATATATTATGCATCATAAACACACAAAGCAGTCATCCATCATGAAGACAATCTCTTCTACCCATGATAAGAACAACATGACCTTTGGGCTACTCTGCTGCCTGAGACTGCTTGAAGCAGAAATTACTTGCAGCCTGTCAGACACCATTCTGAAGTAAGGATTGATGTTTAAAATGATTGCTCCTGGATTTCACACATTAAATTCCAAATTCCAGTGTCATTAACTTTCTTTTCAGGGTCTCTGAAGATCATAAGGGACAAAAATGAAACCCTCCTGGCCTCGGAGGGTACATCTGAAGTTGTTAATCATTGGAATTCCACTGACAATGCAGCATATCAGTTTTACATGAGTAATTCTTTGGAATAATTCTGAACCAGGATCTGAGTAAAACCTGGGAGAGCATACAGGAAAAGAAAGTATTTATTAATTTCTTCTAGATGGAAAACATGATCTGGCCTTTTGAAACCAGGACCATCAAAACATAATAGAGGTCAAAACTGTTAGCTGCAAAAACATTCTAAATAACACAAATAGTGCAAATGTCTCTGCTCTCACTGTATTTCTTTCCACAGCCATAGTGAGACTGACAAGTCATGTAAAAATTATTTCACTCTATGGAGAGCAGTGCATTGCTGCATTTCACTTGGAGGAGAGCAGTATCCAATCATATCACGTCTAACTGGTTCATAGAAATTGCACCAAGTCTATACACCCACTATTTTTCTTTCCATAGCTATAAATAATTTGTGTTACGAGCCATGTGAAAATAAATGATTCCACTGTGTGAGAAAGTGAGGATCAATTTATCTTTAAACTGACTGGTATCCAACTTTGTCAAGTGCCTGTTTGAACTTCACAGAGTCTTCCTATCATGTAGGGA
>NW_009720117.1:0-66616 GCF_000703405.1 Apaloderma vittatum | reverse complement strand
AGAAAACACAGTGGAAACCCATCATGGTATCTCCACCAAATTTGAAATTATTTAGCCAGATATCTCCATACTAGTACTAAGGCTATCTGTAGATAAATCATAAACCTGCTGTCTTCCAGAATAGCTCTCAAGTGGCTCCTTTTCTACTGACTGCAGGTTACGGAAGAATGGCTCAAACTCTCCCCAGTGCTCTGCTTTCCTGTATCCTCAGGAGTGCAAAAGTAGATGAAGTATTTTTCCATGGGGGGTTGTACATAAAACGCCCTGATGATCAGTGTTCAGACAACATGTTGGTCATTTCAGGCTAAGTGGTCTGCTGAACTTTGAGTGCATTAACAATGAAATCCTAAAGGATTTCTCTTAACGCAACAAAGTGAATGTTGTTAAATGATACCTTGCTCATACAAGCTGCTGATGTGCTACAAATACCGACTGATGTGCCCAGCACAAATGGGACACATACAGAAATGGAAAATTCAGGTCAGTGAAAAACCACAGAAGCATTAAAATTTACTAGCCAAAAATGTCAGGTAAAGGTATGGCATAACAGGCAACTATGCACATGGAGCCTCCCATCAGCCATGAAAATGGTTCATTCCCCTCCCCCTATGCAATTGAGAACACACAAAAGCAAACATATGATTTGCACAAAGCTAGCTAAAACCTTCTTTAAAGTTGTAATAAGCAAAAGGCTGGCATCAAGAAGGACACTGTGGTGAAGTCAAGTATGACTGCTCTCTGGTCTGCTTATGTGACCCAAAGCCCTTGTGGAATTTGCTAATACGCCAGTTTTGGTACACAGATCCAAGTGATCTTTCAAAGTGCCCTTCGTTGTACCCATTTTGCAAAGCCCTCTATATTCTTTTGGATACTCAAAAGCTAATTTCAGGATAATGGAATGGTAAATAATTTTATAAGAACAAAGGAGAAATAAATAAACCAAAAAGTTTTTAAAATAAGTGACTATCCTAAGTTTTCTGAGAATCTCAAAATATGAGGGAGACAGTGGAAGCAGCTCTAAATAAAGGACCAGAAACTCAGATGCTTGTGGTAAGTTCAATAGCCAAAATTGGACTAGAGGGGAATGGGCAGTCCATTATTTTTCTTTTCATGTCCTTGTGCAGATTAATGGGATTGACTGTTCCTGTCCCACTTGTTATCTTTCTAAAATATGCTCAGTGTATTTGATATTTGAAAGGGCATGGTTCTGATCAGGGTGCATGTGTATATGTGTGTGTATATGTGTGCACATAAACTCAGAAATATTTGCCTTGCTGCATACAAGTCAGAGAACAAATTAAAAAGTTGGGATTTTAGGGAACTTAGAATTTAACATATCACAAAAGCTGCTTAAAGGCAACTGAAAGGGTAATCAACATGCAGTCTTCACTTAGCTGTTAAAGAATGATGGGTATGGAGATTTCCAAAGCCTCATCACAGGCGGAAGTGAGGCTTTTCCTTTCAACGGCTGGACCAATATTTGAACTAATTGTGTCTGTCTAATCCTTTGCAGTTTTAAAGTGCTGCCTAACTCCAGGAAAATAATATACTCCTACATCAACCTAAAATAACTACAGAAACTTCATCCTTTCTTGTTTTTATTAATGACAGCATATTAGGATGAATAATGCTATTACCAGCATACAGCGGACATCAATATAGACATATTTTCTGCAAAGCGGGCTAGTCTGCTCCTTCCTCTTCTTCCCTCCTTTCATAATTTTCCTCTGCTTTTCTTTCCTCTTATTTTCTCATGCTTCTACAAATCATCATCAAATATTATTTTAATACTTGCCTGCATTAAAACTTGAAATACATCAAGCAACTTGGCATTAATGTAAACATACCCTATCAGGCTACACTTGCAATACTCTAAAAAACATTTTCCAAAGTATTTTAAATAACGTATGCCAGGGGTATAATTTCACATTCTCACATTCACTGGATTCAGTGCCACTGTGAAAAAAATCTAAATCAAAGTAGAACTTGGGTTCTGCTGTTTCCTCCAGAAAACATCAAGCCAGCTGTTCTCTAGTAGTATGCAAGGAGTTAGAAGTCCTAGTTCCAGTTTTATAATGGGTTTCTGGGCAAGTTTTAACACTCCATTTATATAATGGGCTACTGTAATTATAATTTTTATATTTTCAGGACTGACACTTAAAATGGATTATTATAATTGAATAAATAATTTTGAACCAAAGTCAGTTACTGTCAAAATATTTTAGTCATATTACAGTTGTTTTTATTTTGTGTCTGAGCTTCTGAATATTTTGACATAGCAGCTAGTTCCATGTTGGTAGTGTTCTGCCCTGGAAGGTTTTACGAATATACGCAGAACTGTACACTTGTCTTTACTTTAGGAAGTATGCGTGCTGTTCTGCCAACTCCACTGTGCTCTCCCACTGCAGTTCGTTGCCTCTAACATGTTTTGCGTATTCAGGGAGGAATAATTGTATTAATGTAGTATTTTCTATTTGCAGATTTCAAAGATCAGCATTTTATCAGCTTCATTGCATTAAACCTAAACACTTCTGCAGGAGATAGAAGTTTAATTAATTCTCCATAAAGAAATGTGAAACTGAGGCAGGTAGGGTAGTGTGTGACTTTCCTGCATCAGATAGCTGCGAAATGAAGTAAGGCATATATTACAGCACCTCTAATTTGAGTTTTGCACTTCAGTGACATCCTCATTTTCCCTCCCACAGTGCTAATTAACTGTAATGTATGATAATCATTACTGAACTGAAGTTTCACTAAGTAGCAAATGAAGGTTTTCTGTTTAATTAGCTTTATGGTTAGGTTGTGGGGCAAGGCATTTTCCTGATTAACAGAATTAAAACTCGACTGGGCAGACAGGAATGAGTTTAATTAAAATTTAATCTCCCCCATCCTGAAAACAGGCTGCCCACAAAACAGAGAGCTTTGTGTAAATGCTCTTAGAGCATGGAAAGGTTGAGGCAGGTTTCAGCACATTTCCATCATGTCACTTTCTCCATTTTCACCTGTTATCTTTGCAATTTTACGGAGAAACCTGCCTTCCAACACAGATGGTAATCTGTCACATATGGATTTAGGTGTCAGCTATTCTCCTTCAGGACATATCCACTCTGACATTATCCACCAACCAATCAATAAAAGAGTCTGCCAGGCTGCCAAGAGATCAATCACTTTGTAAAACAAACATTATGTCCTATTATTTTCTTATTACAGTTAATTAGATTTATAAAACACAAAAAGCTTAGAAAGTGAAAAACTTAGAAATGCTGTCAGAATAGTTTAGGGCCTGATTTCTCATTTGTGAAAGGGAAGGGATTTACTAAATCTAATGTGAAAAGGAAGGATTTTCATTTAAAATTTTTTTGCTGAACAGAGAATTCTTTTCTAAACTTAGAAACATGTCAGTGCAATGCTACGCGCTCAAACAGTGCAAGCTGTCTTAGGCTGTGACACCAAAATGTGAAGTGGACTGCAAACATAAAGAAATCGACTGAGAGAGTCTTTTACTGCCTAGGCTGAGCTAAATGCAGAAACTACCTCAACAAAAAAACCTAACAAAACCAACCAAACAAACGAGAAGCCATAGGAATCCCAGAAAATAAAGTTAGCTTTCCTCCTACTTTAACATTTTATCAATAAAAATTCTTTTTATACAACACTGGATAGGGAGAAACAAGTGTGCAGCTAAGACTCCTATCTGTACTTGAGGACAACAAATAATGCCTCTCTGTTTTACAAAGCACATGGAAAGTACATCAGGGACTGAGAAACTCAGATGGTAACAGTGACCATATAAGTACATGCAGACCTGGGGGCTGTGGTTAAAATAGTTGCAAAGAACTGTGCAAATACTTTGGGCTAACTACTTACGTGCCTTAATTATTCACATAGCCACAACAGTAATTCTATTTTCAGTGTCTCTGCATTTTATGCAGGAGAAGATGAGTTCAAAGAACTGTAAGGGATGATGAAGGTAATACAACGGCATAGCAACACTGTAAGAGTTAATTTAGTGTTTCTTAAGGTACAAATGAGACAAAACTGGGGAACTGACATCCCTGGGCATTTTCTTTATACTAGGTTTCACTAAAACACATGGCCTTGCTCTTACAGTAATTCAGCTTTTCCATGTAATCTCAATGGAGAGCAGTAGGACAAGTGAGAAAGCTGTGCACTATTGGACCAAGATACAAGAATCTCTAGACTTGGGAGATTAACACAGTTTACCTCTACTAGTTGTCTTCATTTCCCCCCTTGGAAATATTATCTGCTCAGGAAAGCTGTGTGCTTATTTCTAAGAGTCTCAGTTTGCTTCTAAAAATTTTGTTTGATTTACTGACATAAAATTTAAAACTAAAATTGGTAATAAGGACAGCTGAAGGTACTGATGATCTCTCTAAAATCTCATTGAAACTGCTAGCTTTCCTATGATATCCTGCTGAAAATGTGAAAAGGACAGCTGAATATAGTTAGCCTATGATAACTCAGATGCCTCAGAACTGATAATGAATCAAAGAAATTTGGCTGGTGACCAAAAATTAACCCTCTAAAACATTTTGAAGACATTACTTTAACCAACCAGAGATCGGTTCTGTGCCAGAGAAGACAAATACTTCATTGAGAGCAGGATCTAGCCATATAAAAAGCCAAGCTGTATTTTATGATGAAAAACACAATAATAAGAAAATGAAAAAATACTGTAAGTTTTGAATGGTGGTAGCTACAATTATGTGAGCAGTCAACTCCCAAATTACAGAAAGCGCAGCAGACTTTTACATAATAAACCTTGGCTGCTGATCCTCAGGGAGCTTTATATTGTTGAATAAATGCAAGGTCTTTTCAACGACTGAAATGCAAAATATGACCCTCCCAAGCATTAATTTAAAGGATTTGGCATTTTCAAAGGAGAGGTTTGCAAAGACAAATAACAACTGCAAGCTTCCAGGGAACAGGGATATTGCCTAGTCATGAAAAAAATCTAACTTAGTACACATGAATTTATTTCGTGGAGATAGATGGAACCCTTGGGAATGAACAAAACTGAATGTGTTACATGGCAGCTGACCCAAGTCTGCAATTTTTTAATGGAAGATAATCTGTTATATTTGTCTGTCATGAACAAGTCCACAGCAGACAAATGAATTGTACATCTTTAGCCTAAAAAATTTTAAAAAAGGAAGGCAATCACCCCCAAAATAGGCAAGGGGCTGTTAAAGTTTCACACACATTCTGGATTACATAAATTTGCAGCAACAGTTAGAAGGCAGATGTTATCCACAGTTTTGTTTTCTGGATTCTTCTCTCCACTTTTTTTTTTTCTTCCATTCCTTTTTCTTCTTTCTGACAATTTACACCTATGTTGGTATCTAAAATTCGCATTTCCTCTCATTTTTTAAAATCCTGTGGGTTTATAATTTCATTTTTCCTCACTGTTGCCTGGAACTTCAATTCTCTCTTAGAGAGTCCGGATCAAATTATGTTTGAATATTTCAAATTGCCCATTCTGATGCCCAGTCGACATACGTACCCGCTGTCCAATTTTTCATTCTTCTGATCCCCTCCTAGGCTTCTGACTACTTGCAGCCACCTACCACCAAGAGTCTTCTATCTCTTCCTCCTCCAAATCATGTATTTTCTGCTAGTGACCAGCATCTTTCTGTCTCTCCAACATTCTCCTCCACTACCTATGGTTTTAATATCAGCTCTGTTGACCCTTCCTCTCTCTCTGTGCCTCCCTCTGACCCTCAGTCAGACTCTCCATTATCTTATCACATCCTAGGTTTGCCTTTGCACCACCAATAGTCAACTCCCTCTTTTCTTTAAAAAAGTGAGGAAAAAGTTAGAATCCTAATTCTGAGTCATCTCCCAGTCTTATCAAGCTTTGAAACAGTTGTTTCCAGGGTGCTGGACCAGATGACTCTGGCCCCCTCACTGGACATGACACAAAGCTTTCTATTGAGCTGCTGCAGCTGCCTGCCAGATGCTGTTACTGTTTTCCTTACGTTGGGTTCATCTTCTCTGTTCTTTGTCTTGAGACTGGGTAACATCATTATAACCACGTAAAATGATGACATTCTCAGCAATAAGGTTATTGCGGACGGGTCTTAATGTTTGCTTCATTAATCCATATTTATGTAGCAATTTTGAAAATGTTTTTGTAGGTACTTGGGAGCTCATGCACTTGTCTGATTTCCTCATCTTACCCACCTCTTCTAAAACAAACAGCTCTTCTGATAAACTGAACTTGATCATCGCTCTTCTACCAGTTACTCACTTTGCCCTCTCTCAACCCTGATCTTTATGAGGGTTTTTTCCGGCACAGGTGGTCTTGCATCTTGCTCAGGTCCTACAAAACTAAAAATAACCTCAAAACTGACTCTTTATTTAAAATTCCCTTTTGGCTTTAGTCTTTCATTTGTCACTCCTATCAAACAAATTTAGAAAATTTCCTTTGTGTCTCCCTCTTTCACCAACTACCAGTCTAGCTGTTATCTTTGCAGCACTGCTCATGCATATGGTTGATTCATACGTCAAAGAATTCCATATAGAAGCATTTACTCTGTTGCACTTTAACACAACCTTGTCAGTGCTTTCCCAAAGAAGCTATAAAGTGCATGTTCTCAGACGATCTTGCCAGTGCTTGAGCAGTGAATAAGACCAATGTTTTTATGACTAAAGTCCTAATTTTCCTCTCATTTAATGTTGGTTTTGTTACTTTTTTCTTTGTTTAGGCAGCTGTATCTATTGTTTCATAATCCTAAATCACCCGTGCCTTTGGTTGCTTCTTCCGTACAAATGAATCTATTTCTTTAATCACCTGGAGTTTGTAAGAAGAAGAGAAGTATTAAGAAAAGGAAGAGACAGGGAGATCCTTTGCTGCTGCTCTTGCAACACCTATCCAGAAAATGTTAGTTTCTATAAATCACTTGAGCAGTTTGAGATTCACACAAATCTGCTTTTACCACAAAGTTTTCTGCTTGCTTCCTGAAAATGTGAACTCACGATGCTTTAACTATGCAGAAGCAGTGGAAAATGGTCAGAACTTGTTTGTCTGAAAGCAATTTAAAGAAAATTCAGCTATTTTAATTGTACATTTCACTGCACATTTAATCTGTGCATCACACATATATAGCAAACAACTATTTCTATTTTTTATGAAAGCTTTGGTCTAGTTACTGGAGAACACACACTTTCATTACTCACATCAGTATCATGTTCATGAGTTTATTTCAGTGCTGTTTTCTCATGTAAGGCAAAGATGTTCCTTTGTCCATTCTCTATTCTGTGTATACAATTAATGCATGCAAAGGTATGAGAGGGTTTTTTTAATTTATTTTTTTCTCGGATTTACAATAAAAAATGCACTTCAGCCACAAAATTTGTATTTGCCTTGTGTTCAGCACAGAGAGGGCAAAGATATTTTTTGTTTTGATTCATGGCTGTAGTGGCTTGTGATTATATCTGATCTCTTCTGTTTTCTGATAGCTCTTCGTTTACATGTACAGAGAAGCAAACTGAAATGGTGTTTATAATTGAATATGCATTTATTTCTAGTCACAAACACTGGGAGGGTAAGTTGTTGTAGCCTGAAAACAGTCATGTAAGGAATCTGGTGGAAGTAGATCTTGATTTGACTATTGGGAAGTTTACTCTTGTTTTAAGAGTATTTTTTTACTCTTTATAAGAAGCAGGGAGAAAGGCATCAGGGAGAAAGAACAGTTCAAAATAAACTATTTCAGTAAACACTTAAGGGTTTTTAAAAGACAACACACTGATAACTAACTTCTAAAATTCTGTCCCCGGACTCCAGACAGCTTGTGGACTGGCTTTGACAAACAGGCTATGGCCTGCTGTTGATAAAGATCAAGGAAGTCTGATTCCTCTGGGGTAGGATGTTTTTCTGAGGGAGGGACATAGAAGGTAGAAGGAAACCAGAGAGGAACTGGCATTTTCTCTTGCATTGACTTCCACATGTGAGTGGAGACACAGGCAAGTAAAGTGGATGTTCTATAAGCTGGGATTAGGATATTTCTGTGCACTCATGAGCATGTTATTGCCGTAAGATATTAGTTCAGAGGGTGTCAGCTGTTCCATGTTATTTCCCAATGCACGTATCTTTAAGCTTGTGCAAACAAGAGGTAGCTTAGCCATGTGATGTAGGACCTCAGATCCCATCGGGAATTACCAAGGCTGATGTACTTATTTTATCTCGGGGTCACCTATTCTTCTGACCATATTCCAAAAAATGTGACACTGTGGGATTCTCGAGAGAAGTAAAAGGCACAAGGTCCAAAAATAAAGTTGATACCCATTGAGAGATGACACATAAAAGTGAGGACACAGATTCTACTTTGGTATCCATGGCAGGGACAACATGGGGCTTGGGGATCAAAGGACGAGTCACAGAAGATGCATTCTGTACAAAGACCTGAGGATAGCCACCTGCATTTTAAAAAATGAAATAGTAAATTTCAACACCCTTTTTTTTCTGAGGTTCTTGACTTGAAATCTCACAAGTATTCAGTTTTCTGAAATGTGTGGGAAATTTTCCCCTAAAAAGCCTGAAGTATATCTGACCAATCACCTAAAAACCTTGTATCACTTGCCACTCCCAGGCATCATGGTTAACATGTTCTCTCTGCTTGGGTCAGCTTTTTCATAGAGGGTTCAGAATATCTCAATCTGTTTCCATTCGCAGAGTTTTGCACTTTTTTCCAGTGGAGATACCAAAATAGTAAATTAAAGCCTAGTATGAGTAATCCTGTCTTTCCCTTAGTTATTTTTGACAGCCTCTAAGCAACATACATACTATTGCTCTGGGATATCCAGAGCAGTCCAACCCAGATCGCTTTATTTATGTGCAGCAAACAAAAATAAGCTACTTTTTAGCTTAAATCAAAAGCTTAAATAAAAGTCATTAGTCATCACTGTACCTTTGACTGAGAGGAAGGCCAAGGGACCATTTTCTATATGCTACTTTCCAAACCAAACTATGAATACAAGGCAACATATAACAGAATGTTCACAAAATACAGTGTGCTGTACAGCAAATGACCCTGGCATCAAGTAGCACTAGTATGAAGCAGTATTAAAAGAATACAACCACTCTAATAACTACATAAATTCTCTTAAAGATATGACACAGAAGTAAATGGCCATTTCAGGTGCTGCAATTATCAAGGAATATGCAATCAAAAGAAAAGGGAATAAGATAAGTGAGTCTCTGCCCTTTTTGCCTTTGCCAACTGTCCTCTTCAAAAAAACCCACTGCTGCCTGTAATCTTGTGACTGACATTTATGCTAGTATTTGCTGGTACCAGAGCAGTCTGACTGCAGTGGAGTTACTTCATTTGAGGTTATTCTTTCACACAATTCGCATGTATGTTTTTTCCCTCTTTTTGAAAGAGCACTGGAAAATGCTAAAGGCTCATTATGGCTAATGCCTCACAATGCTTATGCTCCTCAAAAACTTTGACTAATGTGGAGGAAGCCAAATTGACTTCTTCACACGTATTAAAAAAACCTTCATGTTGCTAGAGAAAGGTGAGCTGGAAAAAGCTCTTTTCATATGTCCCAGGACCTGTTCTGCATGCCAAAACACCACCTTTTGATACTAATGCCATATAATGCAGAACAGGCACCAATATTCCTTTCATTGGGGTGGAGTATCATGGATACAATGCGAAAGGTCACTGCTAATGGGAGATGCACAGAAAGTAGACTGCCGATCTGAAGTAGCAGTAGTCAGCAGCTATGAACACATTTGCTTCTACAAGCAACCTCCAGAAGTTTAAAACTCTTGAGGAGATCATTTAAATTCCTTTTAATTTACAATGCTGATGCATGGGAATGAATTCGGCAGGGAACATAATTCCACCTTTATATCACAGTATCTTAGTGATTCTAATGCAGTATGTTCTTCAAAGTTACGTAGAAGCTAAATATCTAAATTCTGTGTCTGTGCACCTTCAAATGGAAGCTATAGATTTCAGCTGGGAACTTAGGTTACTTGTCAGCATGCTACTTCACTGATGTCTTCTCTAATGCTTCTGATGCATTTGTGAAAAAGTCACGTATGTCTTTGGTAAAATGATGGTCTCAAACAGGAACCTAAGAATTTTCTCTAGCAATCTAATTGAGGAAAACTTTGTATTTGGGTGACTGCTTCCAAGGAGGTCTCTTTAGAGCTACGGAAGAAAACTTGAACACTGCCAAAATCAAAAAATAAAAAAGCTTCATTCACATTAATTCATTTGTGCCTGTCTTGCTTCTTAGGTGAGACAAATCTTAGTTCAGAAGACCTGCTCCGAATCTATAGATTTG
The DNA here is from genome assembly GCF_000703405.1 of Apaloderma vittatum. Taxonomy (NCBI): domain Eukaryota; kingdom Metazoa; phylum Chordata; class Aves; order Trogoniformes; family Trogonidae; genus Apaloderma; species Apaloderma vittatum. The sequence goes on along the minus strand of NW_009720117.1, from coordinate 56,296 downwards.
ATTCTAAAGGCATCAAGACACATATATGATGTGAAAAGTGTGGTCATATGTGCCACAAAAATTCTACCTGCCTTGGTGTAAATTTGACTGATACATGTATTTTACAGAGGTTATGTTGCACAGGGATATATTATACTGCCAAACATTTATTGATGTAAAAAAAAAGTCATATTGATCATGGATATGAACCAAATAAAACCTGAGTTCAACACAGGTAATTATTGCTACTGCAAAAACTTACTGATTTAGGCAATCATTGAAAAAAATAAACCACTCTGAAACTTATCCAATCAATCATAGTCAAGAAAAGGTACTATCATAATTCAGGCAAATTAGTTGTTCATATACTGGATTAATAACTGCATCTAAAAAATAATAATAAACAATAAAAATAACTTGTAACTCCTTCTGGTGTTCCTTTCTTAAAGAAGAAATGTTTTTAGTTTCATATGAACTGACTGGGACTGGCAAGATGCAATTCCAAAAGCTTTAGTCATTTTAATCCAATTTAGAGAAAAATGTAAAACAAATTTTAAGTAATTTTGACTAATGGAATGATGGGGGAAATCATAACTGTTCACAGATATTCTGTAGCCAGGAAATGAAGCCAAATTGGCCAGCTAAACTGTTCATTGTGAGCTTTTCACTTACTGTTAGTGTGTTCTGAATTAAAAGAGGAAAGCCTTCCACATCTGAGTCATATACCAAACTGATGTCAAGCATTAATTTTAAACATTTAATTTAATGAAAACTTTCAGCTCATATTTAACAAAACATATTTTGTTTCACTGAAACTCATTCTGTAACAAACTCTTTCTTCACAGAAACAATTTAATTTTCAGAATTTAATTCATTTTCAGGGTTTCACTTTTTTGTATCCAAAACCAATATAAAATGCTTTTTCCTGCTGTAATAGGCTGCAATTAAGAAACATTAAAAAGAGCAATTACTATGTCAATCTGACAAAGTTCTCTTTTATTTCAGTCAACTTTGATTCAATCTTTTGACTGAAATTGTTCATTAGTCTCTATGCTCCTGCTCTTCTTTTCTTAATTTTTTCCTTTAATGACAAGGAAGGTTACAGAGCAGAGTTACTGGACAAACCACTCATTGCTAAGGCATTTCTGGTGCTTGCACTACAGCACAGTCAAGTATTTAAGCGTGTAAGCGTGACATTTCTTTGCTGCATCTGAATGCAAAAGGATGGGGGCCTGTTTCAAGGAAGTGGAGAGCACACCACATAGCTGGGTAACCATGACAATGAGACAGCAGGAAGAAGAAATGTTTGCCTAAACAGCATCCAGTCACATAACCCCAGCGTAACACCGCTCTAGTTAAACAATATGCCAGAGGGCTAAGAAGGGCTTACTGAGTGTTGCACAGTAAATAAAATGCCCCATCCCTAGGTGTAGACATGCAGGGACCTTTCTGTCTCCTAAATACATGCCCATGGGATCACCTGGGCCTGGCAAACATGTATTTGTGCACTTGAAACTGTTATACTTGGCCACAGCTGGCGGCAGATTATCAATATAACATCATATTGCTACTAAAATCACTGACATTCTATCCCAGCTGAGTATATCAACTTCTCCAAAATCCCACTGTCAGGCTTACCTATGAAAATGATGCAAACCAGAAAGTTAGCTAAACAAAGTAATACAGGAACAGGCTGCCCAGGGAAGTCATTAAGTCACCATCCCTGGGAGGTATTTAGAAGACATAAATGTGGTGCTTAGGAACATGGTTTAATGGCAGCCTTGACAGTGATAGGTTAATGGTTGGACTTGGTAATCTTAAAGGTCTTAAACGATTCTATGATTTTATGATTCTATGTCTTGGTATTGCAAAACATCTAAGGGCCAGTGTTACTTTACAAATGTTTATGGAGAAGTCACATTTGAGATGTGGCTTTTGCTCCATAACCCTTAGAAAGTCAGTTACGTGTTTCTTTTCCTGCCTACAAGTTATATTTGACTCTAAGAGTTCAGCAAGGGCTGCATCCTGCACAGTTCCTCTATGTCTATGTGTACAGTGCTGGGAAGCTGCATTACTCTAGGGCACAAGAGCGCCTCAGGGGTGCAGCTCCTTTGTTAAATCCCTGAGGTGGAGATGGAGCACATCAGGCACATAGTCCTACATTTTACACCATGCCACAAGCCTGTGGCCCTTCCTCTTGCTCGAATTCACTTCTTAGAGAACCCACAAAGAAAGCCACTCGCCCACTCTTGGATATCTTTTGCAGTCATTCCTAGTCCTTCTCTACCATAAGACCTGGAAGAAGAATGCTCCCTTGCTCAGCTTGTCTCCCATTATTCTGTAGCTGCCCTTGGGCAGATTAGTCCTTTATTGTTTGATCAGTTTGGCAGCTGGATTTAAACAATCTTCAGAAAGCTGTGCTACATCTAATACAGTCTGACTTCACTCCTCTTGAACCCCACAAGTTTTTAGCAAATGAGTCTCCTGCTTTATCAGCTACATAAGTGGTATTTAATATAATTAAAATGCTAAACTGATGAATCTTTTTACTGAGGGCAGATTATAGCTGGATGCATGAAAAGGGTAGGCAGCAGGAAGGATGTACAGAAACCAACAGACAAGGGAGCTCGGGACCACAGAACCCCTGAGATGCCCAGTGTAGGGGATATTAAAAAGTGGGTAGGAGGCAATGAGCAATAAACATCCTGGGCTGCTGTGTGTTTTAAACCTCTGTCTCCCTTTCTGTCTCCATTAGCTGACTTCCGTGGGATGACTTGGTAGGCATTTAAGGAAATGAACTACACTATTTTTTAATGTGTAGTACAGTAATCAACAACATCAAATGAACTTGGCATCAAGCTGGATCACCCAGTTACAGTGGTAGGAGAAATTAAATAGTCTTAATTAGAGGGAGAATATGGAACTCCTTCTGCCTGGGATGTACCTCCTCTGAGTTGACAAAAGTCTCCATCATTTGGCTTATGAAGAGCCAAGTTGATAGGAAAGCTGAAGGGAGAAAAGGAGCATTTACCATTATGTGCCAACCCAGACAAGGGAAGAGGTGAGTTTGAGACTGACTTCTAAAGAACAGCGAAAGTTTAATGATTTTTTTTTATCCCAGCCACTATTAATACATATGACGGTCCCTCTACCTAGACCAGAGACAGTACTTTTTGCTCTTATTTCACTATGAGATCAGGTAAGTAATATACACAAGGGATTTTTTCAGAGTTAAAAAAGATTTTTTCAGTTTCCAGAAACCAAAGCAACCTTCTGCTACAGTAGTCTTCCCACTAGCTATGCAGCTACCTGTCCATATTCCATGTTAAAACTTTATCCACAACATTTTTTTCTCTATTTTATTGACATTTGATATAAACCAGACTGCACTCTGCATTCAACTCATTTCCCACTGAGCCTGTGTAAGAGGTCAAAATGCAAAAATGCTGAAGGTAGGTCCCTTGTATTACTTGGAAGTTGCTTTCCTGCATTCTCTGATACATTTGGAAAGGGCCAGGAGAAATACCCGAGTTCCAGCCCTGATTCAGTTCTGTACTGTGTGATTTGAATCCATCCCAGCTTTTACGACAGAACTACAGAATATGAAATATCATATTGCAAGCAGTGGAGAACAATTAGTTACATTTAATAGGGTTTATGTGCCAACTTTTGACAAATAAAGCATGTTTGCACATACTCTTTGTTAAAAAAATGCATTTCCTTCTGTACGTACACTTGCCATTTTTCTATACTAAACAGTTAATGGAATTCCAAACTACTAAACAAAATCCTGTGAACATTTTGGACTGTAAACTCTTATTTCCATTATATGTCTCCACAATGCCTAAACCAGACTAGTCCTGATTTTTGAACAGAATCATCTAAGAATTTCTATTATTTAGAAGAAATAATATAATTATTTCATTAATTTAAAAATAAAAATGTTCTTTAATTTACCTGATTCCCTCGTAAAACATAAGGAACAAATGTGGCAATAGATTTCCATAAAATACCAGTATGATAAAAGCGTGCTATTGAGGAAATCACCCCAAAGTGAGCTAGAATTACAGATTAAGAAATTACACAATGTCCACCTGAACTCAAAAGTTCAGATCACAGAATCATAGACTGGCCTAGGCTGGAAGGGACCTTAGAGATCATTTAATCCAACCTCCCTGTCATGGGCAGGGACGCCTCTCAACTAGATCAGGCAACACATGGGGAAACTGAGCGGGGATGTTTCTTTAAACCTCTTGAATCTAAGCAACTACGTTATTTCAAATAGTAGCTGCACTATGCAAAATGTCTCAGAGAAGAAGATGCCAAAATGGACTGAAAAATCATAGACTTCCCAATAAAAACATTCTTTTTGGTCAACATTATTTGCTAAACTCTACCTTAACATATTGGTCAATTTGCTCAACCCACAATTGCATTTTTCAGCTAATCTATTAATTACCTCTCCAATTTCTCTCAGCTTTTCTTACATGCTCTGTCTCTCTACTTTCCTTTAATAGACAATGGCGTATTTTTCTCCCATATTTAGAAATGCAACCTCTCTTCAAATGATGAGGGACTGGAAAACTCTGCACAAGGAAGAGAGGATGTGACAGCTGCATGATCCCTGAAGATGCTTTAAAGGGCATCCTACAGATAATCCAATGCTTTTACCACAAAGATGTAATGTTACAGCTAGAGGCAACAATGAACTGTAGATATGAGAAATTGTGGACCAGTCAAATCAAGGAGAGCAAAGAGAAAAAAATCAAAGGAGAAAAACCTGAGCTGACCAGTCTTTTCTTGTTTCCTATACAACTCAGAGGAAGGAATATGGGCACACTGAATTTCTCCACTTCAACCTTTTCCAGGCTTTACCTATAAGCAAGGGGAGCTGAGAAGGCATCACCATCAGTCCATCAATGTGCTCCCTTTTGCACTCAGAAGACGTAAATCTTAGAGAGCAGTCTTCACCAAGGGCTGTACGGGAAAGCTACAGAAGCAGCTTCACTGGTCAGTTTAAGTGTATGATCCTTTGTGCAGATTTAAAGGGAAAGTTACTTCAGCTTTAGGGAAGCAGAGTCTAGCCCAGAAATCTCCCAGTGCAATTCATTAGATAAATATTATCAATTACAGTTGAATTAAATGCAAAACATATATTTCACCATTTTAGGATGAAGAGTATTTCCTAAAACATCAATAAAGGTGAAAAAGGAATGGCCTGGTTGGTTTGCTAGACCATGTGAGTTAATTTCCAGTCACCACTTATTTTAAGAAAGAATCTGCAACATCTTAAAAATCCTAACATCCTAAATCAAGCATCCTAAATCCTAACATCCTAAAAACCAAACATCCTAAAAATCCTAAAAAACATCCTCTGTTTCTTATATTTTCTTCTCATAAAAAAGGGGAAAAGGAAAAATGCAAAAACTCAGAGCTAGGCTATTCAGTTTGAAGATCAGCTGAATATTTCATTTTGTCTGTAGCACTAATTATACACTTGATTATTATACAAATATTGTTTCATATTTCTTCTACAGCCAAACTTCTAAATTTAGAATTAACCTTTATTTCACGATGCAGTTTCAATAATAAACATAATGATCAAGTCTAGGTCTACATTACAGTATTAAAATGCCCCTTTTAAGCACATGGTGGAATCGCTGTTACTGCTGTGCTATGGCTTAGCTAGTCTGCCTGTAAAAATGAACATTTATTTTTTTTGTGGCTTGAACTAAAACGACTGATTTTGATGTGTGCTCACCCTTAACTATTAACATTGTGTGCAATGGCAGCTTAAATGTTTTATTTTCAAATAAACAGGCAAAAGGACTGTTATTTCTATAAATACTAACAGGATCATGCCCAAGCACTGGGATTTTTTAGCCTGGAGCTAGAGGAAACCACACGTTTTCTGTTTATTTTTGTGGGTTTTACTATTTTAAGTATCATCAAGCCCTGGACTGAAGAAATTCTGACATTTCTGGTTACGTAGAAGGAAAAAAGTCCCAACAGTTTCTAAGCAAGTTAGGTAAACTTACACTAAGCCACCGAGTGACAGAAAAGTATTCTCTGTGACAACAATATAAGCAATGTCTCCTCTCAGGTGTCCATTACCAAGTCTCTTGCAATGGAGCTCAGAAGAAATGCACAGGAAGATGGGGAAATGCCTGATGGAGGGCCTGGTTCTACTCGCACGCATCCAAATCTAGTTACATGCATGGTGCCATTAAGTGTGAAGCTGCAGGGATATTTGAGAACTGTCCCTGTTTCCTTAACAGAGAACAGATGTTGACAGTGATTTCAGATCCTTTTCTCTGTTCTCTCTTCCCTTGACCTCAGTTTTAACACACTCACAGAGGACAAAATGCCAAAGTTCTTGTGCTGCTTTTGGAACAGTAAAATCTGAGCATCGGTTGCACAGGTTTAAACCTGTGCCCTAGTAAATGTTGTTCTTGCTTTCCTTTGCAGCTGGCTACTTACATTCTGGAGGGGCAAAAATGGACAATTGTCTGGGGTTTTTTGAGCAATACCACTGCATCTTTTGCTTGGTTTCACTCAGTAATAACCAGTAGATTAAGTGCAGGTAATAAAGTACTGGCTGAGAATTTTAACTTACTTTTTGAATAGACAAATTCAGACACCATTAGATGCCTGAAGTTTTACAAGGCTATCAGACTATACTTTGAAAGTGAAGGCTTTTTGCAGCCCAGAATTGCTCCTCTAAATCTCTGGTCAGTTTGAACCAGTTTGACCTTTGTATCTCATTTCTTTCCAGCAATAAAACCCTCTAATAAATGGAGAGAAAAATGAAATAGGTAAATACAGAAAAATCAGGGAAGCAGAAAGCTAATTAACTCAATCGCGATCACTATGCCAGTATTGCCTTAACTTAAAGGTATTGATTAAATAACTGAATATTTACATCTTGTACTGGAACTGCTGAAGGCAAATGATGCATTGCAAAGCAAACAGAAGCTGACCTTTGCACGTTTTCCCATCAGGCTGCAGGGTAAATCCAACTGGGCAACTGCATCGTACCCCTGTCGCGGTATCCTTGCAAGTCCGATCACAGCCTCCATTATTGACAGCACATGTTTCTGCAGAATGAAAGAGAACGAGAGAGAGAGAGAGGGAGAAAGGGAGTGTAATGAAATGTTCTGGGGGAGGGGAGAGGCACTGACTCTTCCAGGCAATATTACAACATTATGAAAGCAATCTAAGTTTAGACAAGCCAACTCAAGCAAGCTCTCAAGGTTATCAAGGCCCATATATCGGTTTTGACTGGTAAATCATTTCCACAAGTCATGATTTCTTTCTTCCCGCAAACTGGTGTATTTATTTATTATATTTAGTTAGTGCTTTTGAACTGTCTTAGACAATAGGATGGGTTATTACATACGAAACAAGTTTAAAAAGAAAAAAAAGTGATTGCCTTTAAAAGCAGAACCAAACATTCAGTCTGTTTCATATCAGTCAATGTCTAACTGAGGCTTTTTAAGGTTCATTTTTTTAAGCGATGTTGTAGGCAGAATGAACTTTAAAAAGCAGTAGAAAGCAAAGCAGAGTGCTAGACTTGGAACTGAGAATTTAAAATCCTTAGTTAAGAAAGAGTTAATGGAAAATGAACTACATATATCACTTTGACAAGAATCTACATGCCCAATCTGTTCTTACTGAACTACAAGCAAAAGGCATCTGGGTTTTGTCCACTTAAAGCTTTTTGCAAATTGAAAGGAGTTTGGAGTGGGTGGGAGGGCATAATTGAGGTCACTGAACCCATTCCAAGCTGTGTCATTGAAATTTCCCAGTGCTTGTAGTATGTAGAAGGGTGGCTGGGCAAACACAGGCAAGAGAAAGCTGCAATACTTTCTGAGCTTTTACAATAGTGGGCAATGACTATGAGGTACCACTACATAAAAAAAAATAAATCTTCAGCTTCATTACAGAAAAAACAAAAACCCCTCCCTCATTGCCATTATTTTCTGTTACTCGTGTGTGCACATGCGCACACCATACACATACATACACACATACCCACACAGACATCCATAAAATAGGTAAAAGGCAAGTGAAATGATTAACTTCCCTCTGATCCAGAGAATAGAGTGGATGTAAGGATGCCAATTTAGCACGTCAGTTTGAACTGTGCATTTATCTGAAAAGTATTTACTTCACAGAGCAAGTCCTTTTAACAGTATCTTTTTCAGTTGCTCTGCCTTTGATTAAATTAAAATATCCCCCTTCCCCCCAAGACTGCCATTATTCTACTCAGCTCACCTCATTCTGGCTTTCCCTAAAGAGGCTTTGTCATTACTTACTCAGATTTACAGACTCCTATTGCTGAATATTCACAGCTTGTGTCACAATTGTACCCAGTGGACAGGGTCTGACAATATGCTATAGGATATGCAAATCGGGAATTTCCTTAGAACAGTACGTTGATCAAAAATTATTTACATAGAACAGAAAAGGCTTTATCCTGCAATTGACTAGTACTAAAAGATTTTTATTTTAAAGTAGCCTCTGCTAATGCCCTCACGGTGAACTTAGATTGGCCTTTTGGAGGGACTTCACTGCTTCAGAATAAGAGAAAAATAGTGTAACTGGTTATTTTTTTTTCTTTTGCACTGGCACAGACCTCTGCATCAGCTGTGGAATAAGCTGCTGGCACTTAGGAACAAACTGAAAGCAAAGGGTTGGGGTACAAATGTATTAACAGCATGGAACAGAACTCTGCTGTCCATATGTATTTACACATGCTCTGCTTGAGAGATTTTAAATTTTTTATGCCATAAACAGTAGAGAAACCAATCAGTATACAAATAGATTTGCATATAACTGCCAGCAAGCACAGTTAACAAATTCATTGGCATGTTTTCTGGTACAGCTTTCTGAAAATGGAGCTGAGTTTGCAACTCCTTATTTTCAGGTGGAGTTCCTGCTTAAATTAGGTGCCACTTGCAGGACCTGAACTGAACTGCTTAAGTAATATAGTTCTGATTTTCACTCCTAGGCAGGACTATTTCATAGATTTAGAGGCTGACACTGCTGCTTCAGGAATTCTTCTGTAAATGACAATGCTGGCATTTCCATTTCTATGTGAACCTCTGTGTGTGTCTTTATAGGTGAACATTAAATAATTTTATATTTCAGAGAAAGGAAAAAATTCAGGTAATCTACAATTTTTTTACTTGGGTAAAGTTTAACGGTAGAATAATTTGCCAGGAGTAAAGAAAAAAGAATTAAGGCTAAAAATCAGGAAAAAGTGCTGAAGATGTACATTTCGCATGGCACTGTAAAGAGCAGTAAATCTTATGTTAGCAGATTAACTTTGGCATACGGAGAGTCCTTTATTGCAGTTCATCAACACAAGATGAACACAAGCAGTAATATTTCTGCTTTCTGGATGACATCCAGTGAAAATGAATAGACACAACATTTTTTTTTTCCCATGGCATGGATGACTGGATCTATAGGTTAAGGGTCATTCAGTGAACAAGAGTTATTTCTACGTATAAATAGAGGGAATCAAGCCAGCTTTTCTTATTTTCACTGAGATTTAATAAAACAAACCAAAAAGGATAAATAACCTTCAACTTTCCTGGTGACTCAGACTTTAATACATGACGAATTCTAACAGAATGAAGATCCAATTGAGCAAGAGGACATCTGACAGTACCTCTAACATTTCGGATAATCAGAGGGATGTATTGATGAAATCTCTTAAACTCAAGGTCATGAGAAAACATCGGTAAAAGAAAGCAATCGTGAATAGCACAATGTGGGGAAGAGGTATTATGAGCTACATCAAAGAGAATAACTGAGGCCTATATACAACATAAACTGAAGTGTATCACCACTTGTGTTTCTATTAGAAATTACTTCAGTTCATTCTTCACCTCACTCCTATCAAAGTTTAGTACATATTTAAAATGCAAATATAAGTTCTAGATCTCAAATAAAGAGCAGAAGCAAATTATTTACTTCCAAGCTATCTCACTGGAGAAGCTACACTTATGTGGAAGAGAAGGAACAGATGTTCAAAATTTAGATGAGATCTTCATGGTGATATTGATCCTACAGACCATCTTCCACTGTTTTTTCTTCTCTGTGAAAGGGAACCTCATCATATTTATTACTTCCCCTCCCCCGACTTTTTGGTCTATTTCTGATTTTTTTGTTCTGATGAGGGAGCAGAAAAAGAACTGGAAGACACATATGAAGCAATCTGCAATGTCATTTAAGTGACATTTAGATTCCTTTCAAATTATGGTAAAGCTCATCATTTGGAACTATTAGACTTGACTGTTTTTTTGAAGTGATGTTCACGGCCAGACTTACATCCTTATTGAGTTCCCACCAGAAAACTCATAGAGAAACAGGTATCTAAAGAAAAGAATATCTATTTACATGAGGTAGTCTAGGAGAGCTCATCATGTTTCTCTACTGCAAACTCCTAAATATAGAACAATCTGTCTTATATCTGATCCCCGGATCTATAGACAAGAATGAACCAATGTCATTATCAACATGCTATACCTATGGTTTACTCAATTGGGATATTCACTCTTCTAACAATAGTACACTACACTATGAGATATGCACTGGTATTAAAATATCCTATTAAAAAACACGAGCTGTCAGTCCTTCAGCACTGGATCAGGACTGTTGACTAAGTTACCAGGCGAAGTTACATGGGTATTCAGTCATTTAATATGTCACTTCAGTATCTGCAAGCGTTTAACAGTAAAAGATCAGTTCTCCAGATTCTAGTTCTGAAGTTTTTGAACTAAAGCAGAATCTCTGCCAGGTGGCAATAGAGCCTGGTCACTTTCTTAGAAAGATGACTGACAACAGACAGGGTTTATTTTATTTGGCTTTGAACACTACTAAATGCCTGGAATTCTGAACATGCGTCATGGTTTGGGAACATTTCTGAAAACCTAAATTTCAACTTCTTTTATGAAACAGATAAACATAACCATTCAAAATGTAAGCTTCTAATAAAATCTGGGTTTTGGAAGTGGCCGACTATTCCATAAAGCCATTGAAAAATTGCCTCAAAGGCAGGTGTTTCCAAAATCTTCCTCCATTTTTTTGACTATATTTTAGCTCTATGATCAAAAGAATATGATGCGATTTTACGGGTATTGCTCAGAATCACGCAAATCTTGGCATCTTTATTATTCACTTTGGCAGTGTGAGTCAATTTGAACTACAATCCAAAACACTATTTTAGGAATTGATACATGTTGAAAAGCAGAACTAACATCTACAGGTCTATGGGACTAGAAGGGATACATCCGAAGATCATAGAGTGTAAGTAGCACTGTTTTTAATGATACCAGTACTACAGAAATTCCCATCCATAGTACTGAAATCAGAAGCAAGACTTCACACTCCACACTCTCAGTTTAATTTTTGCCCTGATAATGTTTATGCCCCTGCAAATGCAACTTTTTAAAGGGATATGAGAAATTCATCTTAAATCCAGGACATACTCTTAAATTCCTTTCAGTTAGCATAATATGCAATAGCAGGATTAATACAAGAAAGTATTATATAACAGGCTGGTGTCCCTGTTTTGTCTTAACCAAGGTAAATCATTTTTGATTGGTTCTAATTATGTTCTAATTAAAATATCAAGCCCAAAAACTCTGGAATGTGTGCACATATATGCAACTATATGCAAAACTCTGCTTTCCCAGTCTCAGTCAGTCTTCTAAAACATTTCATATACTGTTCACTGTGATAAAAATTTGCATAAAATAATTTTTCAAATTATTATCTTAAAAAAGATTTAAAATCTCTAAAGAATAGCTAAACCAAAATAAGCTTATTTTGGTCATAGGCAAGAAATTAATTTCAGAGGGAAGCAAGCACCCTCTCTGCACTGTAAAGGTATAATCCTGCCCATGACACAAGAAGGCTGAGCCAGGTGCCATTCACAAAGAGCTCACAGGAAAAGATGTTGAATCTAACTTGGGCACAAATGCCATGTAGCAATCACCGTGCTGTTGTGCAGGCCACCAAGATACCAAAGTAGTGTACTTCTACTGTGTTGACCTCTGCTGCTGTATCCTGAGTAAGATAAAAGACAGAGGAGTGCTATGTGGACCTCTGCATGAAGGAGGATGATTTTCATTTCATGCTACACCCAGAATGTATAAAAAGTATAGAAATATTGCACTAGTGATCAACTAGATCCCTTCGTCTGATCAATACACAGCTGTGTCACTAAGAGCTTTTAAGCCACAAGTCATGAAAGCAAAAGCAAGACACCCAGCATCAAGGTGTTTTCTCTGGAGACAGAGAGAAGTGATTCTCTGATCTTTTTTGTTGCTCAGCATGGCAGTCTGCAGTTGACAGGATCCAGAGAGCCCTATTTGTTTTCCAGCTCTTGATCATAACACAATGACTGGAAAGAGCAGAGAACAAGTGTAAATGAAAGAGTTGTTTTCAGTACTGTGTGTATAAATATGTAAAGAAGCCTTAACAGAAGACCAAAGTTGGCCAGCTGTAGTGGAAACAACAAGAAATCATATAGAACCTCAAGTGCAAATGGAGAGGGAAGCCTCTTACGTTATCACCTATATTCAAAGAAGTCTTAAAGCAGCTGCAGTCTTGATCATCCATCTCTTAGGAAAAGAATGAGAGGGACAGTTAATGACATCTTCTTCCACACAAAAAGTTGTTCTCAGAAGAAATGAAATGAAAAAATTATGTATAGCTAATGATTACTGTCTCCTTTGAATCAGAAAGGAAGGTTAGACTGACCCCCTTTCTTGAGGACTTGTGTAGAGGAGTAGGATTTTTTGCAGCAACAGGTAGGCAATAAAAGATTAGGTTTGGCCACATTTGTAAGTTTTTGACGTCAAACTCCAAAGACAGTGAAATCTCTACACTGCAAAATGTGCAGTGCATGCTCCCTGTTTTCATTAATTAGAGATTAGTAACTGGTTTAAAGCTAATTGCTGTTGGAAATGTGAAGAGGCAGGTTTGTGCTGAATCTCAAATTTAAAAGGCCATTGAGGTGCTTAATGCTATCCAGAGACGCAAATCTGGGCAATGTCTGATTGTAGGAGAAAAGCGAGAAGAAGAGAGAGCAGTGGCCCAAAACAAGGATGTTTTCTAAGTTTGCCAAATTTTTCTGTAAACCATTTAGGGTAACAAGGAAAGCAGTAAGTACAGCTGAAAGGAAGACATGAAAGAAGAAAAATGCTTGTTTTCCCTACGTAGTTACTATGATTGGCCAAATGATATCACTGACCATAGGGCAAGTTAAAACAAACTAGCAATTCAACTGCCTTTCATTTGGAATTCATTTGCAGGAGCCTAAAGCTCACTGGGGTCAGCAGAAAGAGGGTGGTTGGGCTTTGCTCCCCAAATCTGCACCACATTAGAGAAGCTTATTTTGAGCCAATTTTTATGCCAACCAAAGAGCAATTCATCGTGGAGCAGTCTGGAGCTGTGAATCTAGAGTACCTACCAGGTCCTATCAAGTAGGACATAGTCCAGGCAAAGTTATGAGTAACAATACTCAAATCGTATCTACTTCTACATTTGGTCTGAATTTTGCACACAATCTGAAGACAGTATCTTATGCTCAGGATAACCATCTTAAACTCAGGGCTCAGACACATGAATCTTGATGTAACTGAAAACCTAAAGTTGCAAGTAGAATGGTGGTTTTAGAGCACCTGCTGTTTTAGGCAGTGGAACAATGAGGTATATGGGTTACTTCTTTCTTAATGAGGTGCCTGTGAAGTAATACTGACTGTTAATTGGAGCAGCAAAAATGGTTAAACTACTAACAATATCTGTTCCTCAGCAGATGTGCTGTAACTAAAGCTGTAAAGCTGTGTCTGAACCAAGAGATAACCTCTTTACCTATCCTAAATACATAAAAATGTGTTGATTTGTCTGTATTTAATTCACAGTGAAAGACAAACTGACTCTCCAGGCTATGTGTACAAGACAGAAGACGTATATTTGAAAAAGTGAGGAAAGATTAAGGATGTCTTTGAAAGAAAGACAAATACCTGGCCATCTTTATGAACACTGAAAAACTGAAAAATGCCCCATTAATGTTCACCACTTTGATAGCTATCACAAGAGCTACCATTCTCTCCTTATTTGCCTTACATTCTGCATCGATTCCCAACAGATTTTACAGCACACCTCAGTAGAAATGAAACTGCAGAGCCAGTCCTAGAAAGTGTACACAGGATATCGGTGAGTTCTATCTTAAATTTAAATTAGATTTATTTTTTAAAGCAAGATTTGAAATGAAACTGATGGGAATTAGGTGATTAAGAGGGAAAAAAGTATACAATTGTTTTAAATTCAAGATGGTCTATTCTTAATCCATTAATTGACATAATCTGTAACGATTCTTTGCATCACTGTAGCATTTTGAAGCCCTCATAAGGACTAGCACCAGGACTTTGGTTTGCCAGCTACAGTTAAGCTACAGTTACAAAACAGTGATGATGGTAAGGTATTAGAGAAGTTCTAGGGGGCCAGATCCTGCTCAGATGAGTGGTACTGACTCCCTCACCTTAAAGAACGTTGAACTCATTCAGTTTAACACAGTAAAGTGTCTGGAATCAAATTAATCCATAACTTGTATCTCACGTCCTCTCATACCTGAAAATGCTCTTTGCTTTGTCTGTCTCAAATGTAGCTTGTGCTGACATCTCATCTGTTTCCTTCTTGTTGGTATCACAGCACAATCTCCACTAAATACAGCTCTTTCTGAATCCTAGGTAGACTGGGGTTTTGCACAGTACACTCCTCCTCTTAATATTTATGTTGTAAAGCAGAATCTTATAAAAATAATCATAACCACTAGTGGCATCATTGCTGTATGCAGGTGAACTGCATGACCACGTCTAACAACAGAGACTATCTAATTAGATTAAAAAAGCACTAAAAATCCCACTCAAATTCTGAAAGCCTGAAACTTGGAAGGAATTAAAATTTAACTCAGGAAAGGGATTTTTTTCTAAGTATTTAGTTGACTGTACAGATGAACTTGCCTTTAAGTAAGAGGGAATATGCAGTATGAGCAAGAAAGCAATCAGACAAGGAACACATCATAGGACTTCTGCTGCCATTCATAAAAACGATTTTACTGCAAGTGGCAGTACATGTGGTATGTGGCAGGAGATCAGGGTACAAGTAGGGACCCAAAGGACAGCAAGCACAGGGAGAAACTAAACACACAGCTAAAACATTTGAATTTTCAGTTAAGTGAGAACTGTGTTATTCTCATGCAAATTATGCTCTGTGATGCTGAAAGGAGAGAGAAAGAGCATTCAGAAGAGTATAATGAAAGAAACAAATAGCTGTGAACAGATGAAGGAGAAACTTAAAGAGCTTCATATTCAGGGAATGAAAAAGGTGAGACAGAAAGGGTAACTTGCAGGATGTGGAATTCTTCACTTCGTTATGCTTGTCTCCTCATTTCCTTGCAATTTCATGATTGGTAGAATTTTATCTGCATGAAAATAGGATGAGAATTTTCCACTGCCACATAAGGAATGTGTGAAGTAACAACTAGGTGAATCTTGTACTGAACCATGAATCCCACAGCTTTCATTTCAGAAAAGCCTGATTTCTCTTCAGGTAACACTACCTATTTAGGGAATGTCACTTGGTAGACTGGATCGGGTGTTTCATAAGATCTGGATGAGTCCAGTCTGGTTTCTTAAAAATAACACTACTAGTTGTGATTACATTGCTTTTCCTAAATAAAGAAGCTGCGCTCAAGGAAAACTGAAATACCCTGAACATTGCGACAGAGAATTATCTCCTGACCTTGGACAAATCCTTTCATTTAAAATGGAAAAGCAAAACAATGGAAGGTATTGGTAGGAATTCTGGATAAGGTCAGAGTCTTTATCAGCAGCAAAGAAATGAAGAAAAGGGATTTTTACAGGAAGCAGCACACCATTCACAAACTCAATGAATAAAAGTGACGATAACTCAGGATGAAAGGATCTGCCCCTGGGAGAGAGAGAATGCATGAATAACCTCAGGGATTCGTTCCCTCTGTTTTCTATGATTTCATATAGCAAAGTAGAACTGACAAAAAGAGTGAAAGTGAGGTCTTGCTTTCACAGTTAAAGATCCTCCTGGCAATATGCCTGTTAATAATGTTTTAAATGCTTTATTGATTAAATCACAAAAAGATTGTAATGCATACAGAGCAGCACACTTGGCTTTCTGACTCTGAGCATTTCTAAGTCAGATAAAAGCCATTCAGAGAGATAAAGACATATTTTAAGGAATTTGAACGAGTCCTAGGAGGCAGTACAACAAAGCTAGGAACTAAAGTACATACTGAAAGGGTGCTCTTGGCTTAAAGTGACCCTTGGTAGGTTCTAACTATAAGAGAAGTTAATTGTCTTGGAAGAACACTTCAAAACAAACACTAGCTTGTCCACCTCCCTGTTCTTTGAGACAGAAAAATGGGAGTAGGATCTCCTGGAAACTCTCAATCCATTTTGCAAGAGAACCAGAAAGAAAATCTGCAGAATACATTTTTAATTCACATTGGAATAAAGCAACCTAGGACTTTTGGTAATTTTCCAACGGAAAACACTCCTTATTCAAATGGCTTGGTAGTTAAGGTATTATATGCCTTGTTAGAAATCCAGGTTCCATTTTCTATTCTTCCACATTTATTGAAACTGAAGAATCCCAAGCTCTGATCAAGTTATGAGTTATCAATACCGGTCCCAAACGCAGAGTGCCTTCATGAGGCAATGAGTTAGTCTGACTTTACAGTCCAAATTTCTCTTGAACATGGGTGGTAAGTCACCATGAAAGGGTCTTCAGTATAATTTCCTCACATTTCTAATGAATGTTCTAACTAGACTTCTGTATACATTCTATCTCCCTACTTATATAAATCACTCCAGGCAAAAGCACTGTGAAAACCAGTCTTCCCACAAAACTTACTTCCCAAAAAAATAATACAGGCTTTTGCCAGAAAACTCGTATCAGATTAAAAGATTTTTTTAGGTAAAGAATATATTGCTTCAGTAAGTTCTACAGTTCTACAGCTCCTTCCTGAGTGGCACTGAGTCCTGAAATACAGAAAATGGTGGACTTCCATATGAACTATACAATCACTGCAATTCGAGACAAAAAGGTTTGAGAGGAGAGATCTTTGGATGACTGAAAGAATTAGCAAGGAAGGTTTCTGAATTGGTATGATACCATTTCGCACATGAGAGGAGAAAATCACTTTAATTATGAGACTCTGGTAATTCTAGTTAACTTTATGGATTCTATTTTCTTGTAATCAAGAAAGAGCTGTATGTCTTTAGTGAAAAGAAAACAGTGATTCAAAGAAGTTAAGTCCCAAAATTCCTAACAAAACACCAGACTGGAGGCAACAGCTTGGGTCAGGTAGGCACAGTGCATTTGAAAGTCCACAAGAACATAAGCCATAACACTCCATTGCTGTTCTGCCAAACTTAGAGTCCTCAGCAGAAAAGACTATAACCCTCAAATTTGCATAGGCAGAAGTAAAAATAAGACTGCATACTAGAGAAATTAGAAGGTTTTTATCTGTTAGTCATATGCATGTTCACAGATCCTTGCAAGTTAAGACTTGAGATTTTTTAGCCGTAAGACCACATATCAGTTCTTTCTGGCTCTGGAATCTGAAGAATTTCCAGGTGGACTAGCAGAAAGAAGTGGAAAAGGGTGGCTGACCATATGAAATAAACCTGAATAAGTGACTTTGCTTTCGCCTCTCGTGATTATCGATATGAAGTTCAAACACAGGGTATGTGCCCTCTGTCGTCCCTATTTCATGCAAGCTACTTGAAGGAGAATCTTGATGCATCAGAAACAGGGAATGTAGAGGACTGCTCTGCTAAGAGCTGCATAACACCCGGAAGCCTCTGTGAGGAGTAACTGTAGAAACAAGGATGGTGCTTCAGACGGCCTTTCTGCCTTGAACTCCTGGGGAGCATGTTCAGCTCACATCTGATGATTCTACCTCTGCTCATTAGCAATCAGGCCTGACACAGTTACCTGCAGTGATAATCTGGGGTAGAAACAGCTATAACTATGTACCTTCCAGCCACTGAAGCAATCAAGCAAGGGGTACTCTTAAAGGATTTGCTCCCAGATAAATACAAATCAAAGCATGCTTGGTGTCTAGGGTGAATAGGGTAGTCTAATCCTTAGATAATTGTGGTTTAGGAAGAATACCATATGGCTGATGATTAAACTCACGATGACTCAAGATCTATAAAGCTGTGTACTGCCTTAGGTTCAAATGAGTACACCTAATTTAAGAAAGATCAGCTCTAAAGTTGTAAAACTAGTTGACTACTTGATGTAACAGATGCTGAAATATTTGCCTTTGCTGCAAATGCAGTAAGCCATGATCATAACCTCAAATTGTGGTGTTTATTTGGGGTTTTTTGTTTGTTTGGTTTTTAATACGATGTAAGCAGAACATTAACATCCATTTTAGATACTGGGCTAAATGTCTCCTAAAGTCAAAACAGCTTTGGCCAGGATAGGATAAACACAGTTACCTCAGCTGATGTTTCTAGGTACCTTCAGGAGGCACAAGACTGTATGACAGAGCTGACCACCACACAGCAAAAGGAGTACTGGCATGTCATGCCAGTGGCCAAAGCAGGACCCATACTTATGATCTGCTGACCTGGCTCTGGTTATCTGCTGCAATGTTCGAGATCCTTAGAGCTGAACTGATAGTGTAAGCACAATTTCCAAGGCAGGCCCATGATAAGGCAAAAATAGAGATGATTCTGTCCCATGTATCTTGCAGTGATGGCATCTGCCATAAACTAATCTATGGGAGAAATGCCCAGATTGCAATTTCCACAGCTCACATCTCTAGTGATTGCTGTGGAGAGGAAATGGTCTTGGTGGACTGCACACTTGGTTCTCCAAGCAGGTAGCTTGATGGTCATTATAAACTGCTGGGAGGCTACTAAAAATGGAAAAGGAGCCATCTGCAAAAGTCGAATTATGCTTGTCATGATAAAGGAAAATAGAGAACTAGTGAAAATATAATATTAATTGCTGGTTATGTGCCATGAAGATAGATAGATCAAAGCCCTAACTACAAGCCACTCTTAGGAAACCACATCAGGATGGAATGTAATGGAACATATATCCCAGCCTGGCAAAGCTGGTCTTCGCTGGTGTGACTTTCCAAGTGAGCTGAAGTGCTTCCTACCCTACAGAAACAGTCTAGGCAGAGGTAAACCTCAGCAGTAACAATGTTCAGGACAGTTCCAAGGAACTTTACAGTTTACACAAGCAGTTCAATTGACAGTAAAATAATTTGGAGGGATCTTGAGAACCAGCTTCAAGGGAAGGGAATAGAATTACATTTCTGTATCTGAAATGCCCCACAAATACCCTTACTGATGACCCAAGAAGCCAGTGCCCAATGGCAAATCATTAAGGTGTCATGAAGCACAGTTAAGTTTAACACATCTTGTGAAGGAGTGAATAGAGATGGTATTACCGCCATCTGCACCATTACCCTGACATTAAACATGCAAGGGAAAATCCTGTGCTCCCTGAACTTCAAGGTGGACTCGAAGTCTTGTAACTCTTTCCTACACTGAAAAGAACTTTGGAAACCACTCTTCTTGAGACGAGAAAGAACTAACCTGTTATCTTCTAGGGCCAGAGGAAGAATATTGTATTGCCAAAGTGAGTTCTTACAACAGTGATCTCTGGAAAGAATGGAAAAGGTGGATTGAAGTTGAATGAGAGAAATGTAGCCTTTGCAGTTGTTCTGATGTCACTTGGGTTCAAGCTCAAATGAACTTCATCCATTTGACTACTAAAGAATACAGGGAGGGAAATGAAACATGCTGAGAAATGGATCAGGCCCACCTCTTCAAAAAGTGCTGATTGGAGCATAAGATCTAAGAAATGCCCTGGATTGAACATCATAGGTGTGTCGCTAAAGCATCTTAAGGATTCATGAAGCGCAGTAAGGCCTGTGATGATGACAATGTAGCAAGTGACTGCATTTTTAAGGACAATAGAAAAAAATATATCATAACATTTCTTCGTTCCAAGAATTGACTTAAAGAGTAGCCAAAGAGCAAAGCATTACTTTGATTAGGAAATGAGGACTTTGTGAGTCTGAAGACCAGATAGTTCTGCAGTTCTGGTTCCTCAAAAAGGAAACTGTCAGCTGCTTGTCACATCTTTGTAAGCAGTTGACTTATTTGTAATGAAGCAGCCCAATGACATAACTGATGTTATAAAACCTATTTTTGAGTCCACAACATCATGTTTAATGTAAAAGAATGCTGCAGGATATCAATAGATAATTGCTCTGTAAAAATCCTGTAACTTTTCCAAGCAAAAGACAGCAGTCAAGATGAAAGTAACGCTAAGCCAGTGAGATGTGATAATTTACAATATATATAATGATAAAGCACTGGACTACTGGATGATTCATCTTTACAGTTGGAGACTGTGGGGTCACTGAACTTACGAATTCTGCCGAGGGCTGCAATAGCAAAAAGAAATACGGAAACTGGATACATGAATAAAAGCAACTTCCATTGCTGAGATGTGACACTGGACAAAATATTTTGAGGATATGTAGTAGGACTGAATGGAAATTTTGTACTTCTAAAGTTGTGTGCTCACACTAGAATGGCTTTGATCCAGGTAGGCAGGGCACGATAGACTGAACAATATGTGAAATGCATTAGTACACTCCTCTAATCCAGTAGGGCAGTCTCATGCTACAATACTATGACAGGAAAAACAGTCCTGGCAAATAGGTTCTTGAGGAAAAGAAGGTAAAGGCAAGTGGGGAGATCTCTGTGACTGCTCTTAAGAAATACACTGAAAATATTTTCAGAAAAAATTGTGTCGTACCTTACAAAACAGAGATTTGAACATAATTTTAAGAGCTGAAGGCAGTGCTCAACTAACTGCATGATAAACTACACCAGGTGTTTGAGAAAATCTGAAAACACTAGTTGTGCCCTACCAATTCACAGTATGTGCAAGGTGTTCTGCAACAAGGTGGATGTAAATGTGTCTCAGAGATAAAGGAAAGGCTGTGGGTTTAAATGCTTGAATGTGTGCACTTCTGCAGAATAAATGTGCACCTTCCTTCCTAACATACAGAACATATACAGCTCAAAATGCAGTTTATAGCACACACCACAGAACTCTGACAGATGGCAGAACCTCATCAGAAGCCCACCTGGTGTGCAATTAAGGCCTAGGGTGAAGTGAAGAAAATGTAAATGTGCTGTCTGAACAGCGATATAGTGCAATGCTCACTGATCAGGGAAGTATCATTCAGTGCCATCTCTTTCATGAGAGCATTCTTTACTTTGAACCCAAGCGTTTTTCTCTGAACAGGGGAGATAAAGGACAGCTGGAAGCCCTTTCCGTCTTTCTGAACACTATGAAAAAAGCTGGATGAAAATTCCCAGGAGTCATTGGGTGGCTCTAAAGGTTTCTTGTAGATCACCAGAGAAGACCAGTTTCCTGTCTGCCCCACAAGATCTAGATAAAAGTGCATCTAAGAAACATGTTTATCTACTTTATTTAAGATTCAGCCATGAGTCATGGGATCACACCATGACTAGGACACAGGCCCCTGTAAGAATCAGTCCAAGCTACAGAGGTGGCCAGTCTTGCTATAGCAAAATGAGTGGTTATAGGCAGTCATGTCTGACAGCAGTCCTGTTCTTCTAAAGTAATCTCATGCCAGTTCATTCTTAGCCTTGGCTAAGAATAATATTAAGGCCTATAAAGATCATAGTCATTTTACTAGCATGCAGCAAATGACAGGGGACCAGAAATTATTGTCTTAGGGCTCGCAACTGAAAGCATCTTTCATCAGACTACTAAAGTTACATGAAGTCATCTACTTTTTCCTACTCTCCCAAGACTGCCTGCCAGAGGGTCAAAAATCACAGTCCATTTACAAAAGCTAGTAACAAAATTTCCTGAGAAACCTTCCAGTACTTTCTAAAACAGCTGTTTAGAAAGCATCTGAAGACACATGGAAATTCATGGAAATGCCACTACACCTTTGAAATTTAGTGAGACTCAATATAAAAAATAAAATCTAGATTTCCTGAGCATCAGAAAAAAGTGGAAATAAGTAGAAAAGTCTCTAAGTAATAAGCCACCCACTTAGATCTTACTTAATAATTAAATTTCTTTTCTGTTCTAGTCAATGTTTTTCTAATGAATCAGTTGTTCAAACTGAGCTCTCTCAGCTCTTGAATGATACCTGCTAATACAGGAAGTACTGAAGAGTTAGAACAATGTATTTTGTAAACTGGATTTTTAACTATCTCACTAAACCCATTTCTTGAGTCTATGTTCAGCTTGGAACTTGCAGACCTGGTGTAACTACGAAGCTTGCTGCTAATCCTAACTTTAATTCTATTTGCTTGGACTCCTGTAAGAAGAAATGGCATCTTATTTTCAGAGGGTGAGGCAGCAACACAGTGCTTCATGGAGCAGGTCCAGAGGAGGGCCACAAGAATGATCAGAGGGCTGGAGCACCTCTTCTATTACAACAGGCTGAGAGAGTCGAGTTTCTTCAGCCTGGAGAAGAAAAGGCTCCATGAAGATCTTAAAGCAGCATTCCAGTACCTGAACAGGGGTCTACAGAAAGCTGGGGAGGGACTGTTTACAAGGGCATGCAGCAGTAGTACAAGAGGCAATGGTTTTAAGCAATGGTTTTAAACTATAGCAGGACAGATTTATACTAGACATTAGGAAGAAGTTCTTAACTATGAGGTGGTGAAACACTGGAACATGTTGTCCAGAGACGTGGGGGAGGTTCCATCCCTGGAGACACTCAGGGTCAGGCTTGATGGGGCTCTGAGCAACCTGATCTAGTCGAAGACATCCTTGCTTACTACAGGGGGTTGGACTAGATGACCTTTAAAGGTCCCTTCTAGCCCAACACATTCTACGATCCTATGTTTCTCAGTTCCTGTAAACTATATTGTACATACCCTAAGCGGCTGGGCAAACACAACATTTAAACCTAGAGAACTAGATTTTCCAGTGGTCTAGAGGCCCTTTGCACATTTTTGTTCCTGACTACCTGTGAGACTCTAGGTCTTATTGAAATTACAACTAAAAATGCTAAGAGCCCTTTTAGTAAGCAAGAAGAGCTGCTTGAAAGATTTCGTTAGCTTAAATCAATTTAAACAGTGCATTATTAAACAATAAATTGATATGGGTCACTTGCTAGGTCTGCAAATTAATTGCAATTTAATACGCCAGGTTTTCACATGAGGCAAAATATCACCTCGTAATAATATTGCAGAATTATAATACTGTGCCACTTTCTACATAGTGATTGTATGCCAACCTACAATTAAGCAGATAGTTCGTCATGAGCGATGAAATACAAATGACATGGAAACTTTGTCAATTATTGTCACCTACTGCAACTATTAGCTCAGCTATCAACTAAATACTCAAATTGAGGCTTCTGGTCTCCTAGAGATGGTCCTTCCAGACAGGTGTGGATGCTTACAGCCAGAGTTGAGCTTGCCAAGGGCTAGCAGGACAGAGTGTGCAATGGACTCAACGGTTTTAAGAAATTATATAGTGACCAGGAGAGAAGAGAGCAGAATCTTGGTACCTGCCAGAATATATCTGGTTAGTGAAATATCCCTGTCTTGCAAATGGTTCATCAGGTAGATCTCACCAATGCTCACTATGTTTAAAACCTAGTGGAAATAATTATAGGTGGTGAGTATGGCATCAGAATGAAAAATATAGAGTAATAAACCACCTGAAAACCTCCAAACTGCTGGCATCATTCATCAATCTGCCCTATCCTATGCTCTTTGTCACATGACAAGGGTCTGGCAGAGGTCCAGCCAGTCTTTCTAATCCCAAAAAGCCATTCTCACTAACAGCCATAAACGTAACATGAAAAAGACAAGCACAAGGGTGTGCAATGGGTTAACCAAGAGCAGAGGTGAAAGAATTATCTTTACTGTTCAGTGCCCTTCCTCATCCCTTCCACTATCGGGCTCCAACAACACAGAGAAATAAGCCATGCTTCGGTCTTGAAAGAAGAACATACGGAAGCTCACTAGTCATAAGGGAAAGATCTTTCAGTGGTTACTAACATAGCTGCACAAAGGAAATAAATGAATTTCTAGTCATAATATTTACATTTCAATCAGAAGTGCTGCAAATTTTAAGTAGGCAAATAAAGTTGTTCATTTAACACCACATGTGTAATAGCACATTGTTTTATATCATCGTCATCATCCACTTTTAAGTCAATAGAAAGGTTTGTAACATGAGATTTTTCAGGAATCCTACAGCAACACATACACACGAACACACACAAATCACATGTAAGTAGCTTGCATAAGGTAAGTAAGGTTAATGGCAAAAGCTTCTTTCTATGCGGAAGAAATTGAACATTAAAGCTGCAGCATAAGGAAAAAAAGGTTTAAAAACAAGAAATGAAGTTGTACAACAGATGAGAACTTAACAAAATTGGTGACCTTTCCACACAGATGAAGTCAGGTTAAAAAAAAACCAACAAACCAAACCAAAACCAAAGGGACCAAATGAGACCAAAAGAGAACCTCCCCCCCACACACATACAGACAAAAGTGAGAGCACAACAAAGGAAGTGGAAGAAAAGTGTTACCCATAAGTAGCCGCCGTTTCACCCGCTTGTCCACATCAGCTACTGACGTGGCATTGTACTCAGAACTCTCAATTGCAGCCTCATCCTTCTCTAAAACACAAGTAAGGGACAAACATGGAGCAGTTGGTTAATCACAAGCCCAATTTTCCACTGCCTAAGACAGTTTCTTGGCACGGCACAGCCAAAGCCAAGAAGCAAGGCATGAAAGCACTAAATCCCCGTTAGAGAGTTAATTCCCTTTGAGACTCCAGGAAAAAATAAAGGTGTTTAGGGAAAGTAGGAAGAAAAAGGGGAAGGAGTAGAATGGTCAACTATGAAGTAATTAACCACATACAGGAAGCTGGATTCCTACTGGAGAACAAGACAGCTAACGTGAGTGCCCCAGAGAAGTGTTAATGATGAAAATTAAAATTCAGGTATCAAAGACAAACTGTAAAGTGATTCAGGCTAATGGTGGTACAAGGATCTGAAGGTGGCAGGCCGAACACCGAGATAGACAGAGAGCGAGCCAGAAGAGTCCGGTGATGGATGGGCAGAGATGCACCACAGTCTTGTACACATTGACACGTGAGGAGAAATCAAACAACAGCATGCGACTTAAACAAAAACAACAAAAATAAACAAACAACAAACCAAACAAACACAAAAAAAGATCAATTTGGGCAGTGCTGGTTGCCTGCTTGTCTATGAAACACTACTAGCTAAACATTCAATGCTAGGAAAGATGTTGCAAGAACAGGGTTTAGTAATTTTATAAGCATGCAATAAGCAAGATGATGTCAGCAAAGGTCATTTTCATAGGTAATCTCTGATATCCTACATGTAAGAGTTTCATACAGCATAATGAGGACTTTAGTTTGGTTATGCTTCATTAGAAATACACAGAAACAGTCACAAGTGTGGGAAGAGATGATCAGTAAGTGAAATAAAAACAAAGATTTCTGATATAGGAGAGCAACGGAGAAGCAGCAGCTGGGTAAATGAAATGATTTATACAGAGAGGGAAATGCTTATTAGGAAAACAAAAAAAATTAAGTGGGGACTTTCACATGCAGCAAACATAAAAAAAATAAATAAAAGGATAAGTCAAGCAAACAAAGACAAAATATGTTAGACAAAGGGTCAACAAGTATTTATCTGGCATTGCAGAAGTTTGCATTCTTGCAGTGATGCCTGGAACACATACACCACTGAAGACAGCAAACACTGGAATCACTGAAGTGAGGAGGAGGAGGAGGCTGGCAGGTTTTGTTTGTGGCCACACTACATGGTTGAGTGGTAGCAAGAAGTTGTTTTGTTTTGTTTTTAACAAGTTCTAGATGGGATCAGGCTGCAATAGAGGCTTTTGTTTGAGTTTTTTTATTTTGCTCTGTAAATAATTAATGAACGTCAGTTATCAGACAAGACAGGCAATCAGGAACCATCACCAGAAAGCAGGAATAAAAATGTAAAAAAAAAATAAATTAAAAGTATTCTAGGATAAAGAACTACTCAGGGAGAAGAAAATCAGCACAGGCAGTAATATGTGACTTACATCACAAGACCAAGGAATGTAACATGGAGTTGTATGTATTACATTACAAAAATGGGAAAAAAAGTAAAAAACAGGTGCAGTATACAAAGCTTTTAAAATAATTTTTACATGCTGGACTAAACAAAGCATCAGTCCAAGGATATCAGTAAACACTAACAAAGAGAAGATCATTTATCCATTTAATAAAGCCTGCTCTCAAGGCCCTCGCTATAAGCTGAGACACAGCTTGTACACACAGCCAGGCAGAATCCAGCACTGAACCTTGGTTCAGCTCTACCCCTGCCAGCATAACCCTCACCCTACCACACCATGTGTGCAGTCAAACCCATCTACAAGTGAGTGAGGGTCTGGGCAGCCACAGAGTTTTATGCCGTGGATCTGGCCAAGGGATCACTAAAGATAACTGCCAGATTTCCACGGGTTTTAAGTGCTCTGTCTTGCAGTACTGATAAAGGAGAGAAAAGATGGTAAATATCTGTCCATTTGGTTTTAACCTCAGGAAATTACTAGGAATTTGTAAGCATTTGAAATGAAACAAACAAAAAAGGTCAGCGTGACCACAATGCTAACGAAAACCGTTATGAATTTTAGTATCTGATCGGTGAGTAAGAATTTCCAAATTTTAACTTGCAGTATGCAAAAATTTTTGTTTGTTTGTTTTTGGAAAAAAGCACAGTGGAAAGACATGCTCTTAAGCCAATAATATATTTTATAACCATAAATGTTTGCACAGCATCTCCCAAGATGCTCCATCTCTTGAACGGCTTTTTCCTACTGATATTCTGAGTGAAAACTTATTCATTACAAATACTGCAATTTTTAGAATCACAAAACACACATGTAAGAAAGCACATCATGATGATTAATTTACCCCGATAACAGCTTAGAAAAGAGGATCATTTTCCTCACCTTGCTTATGCAAGGAAGTCTAGACTAAGGAGAGCGAATGGAAGAGCTTCACTCTCATTCATAATTGTGAATGTTTTACACCTTTTACTTCAAAAATTGTTAGAGTTATGCAAAGAAATAAAAGTTACAAAGGAGTAACAAAGGGATACTTCATTAACAAACGTTTTGACAAAACACGCACAAATGCTTCTCTCTATATACAGTGTGACCTTAGCTACTACAGTGAGGAACTGCTGTGATGCGGTTCTCTCAGCAACGGTGCTAAACGCCTCTGAGATGCAAACACACACGCGCACACATACACACATACAAAATGTGCACATATATATTCTAGGAGGAATAGAAAATAAAATGTGCTGCAGAGAGGTACTTACCAATGCAGGTTCGGCCATCTGAATGTAGGGCATACTTCTGGTGACAACCACACACAGGACCATTATCTGTGTCATCACAGGTGTGCTGGCAGCCTCCATTCCCATAGTTACAGGTTACTAGTTAAGCCCCAAATGAATGTGTATATATGTATATAAATAAAATGACAATGAAACCAATTAGTCTTGAGAGTCTTTCAGAATACAGAAGAGCAGTAACATACCAAAACGTAAGGCAACATAACATTTGTACTTGCAATTATTTGCATTTTTTATTCTTTCTGCCACCCCCTTATCTTAGCCATGCTCTTCTCTAACGCCCTACTCTCAATCCATGCAGTGAAGGAAAAAAAAAAGAAAGAAAAAAAGAAGCATGTTCTACTTTGTATCCAGTCTATTTGTATTCATAATTGTAATATGAGTGGTTAGCCAATTCCACCTCTTCCTAAAAGCTGTATGTTTAATAACAGTGAAGTATATGGCACGAAGAAATGAGCAGTTGACTAAGGCAGATGTATATTTTCATGTCTACAGACAGCATTTCTCTTTTCCTTCCCCCCCATTTTATAAGTGGAGGAAGGAGAGACCAACCACATAAGTCTTGAAATCTATTATTTCAAGTACTTGTCCTCCTAGAGTAGAAGAATGTTTAAAAATGAAACGGGAAGCATGTTTTTTTCCCCTTTCTTCTCTGAAACAAAGAGTACATGGTTGTTAGGGCCCTGCAGTGCACTGGCCTCAACTAGGAAGGAAATATTGGAAATGTTACTTTCACTTCTGAGCAAGATGTCTTTTAGCAATTAAAATATCCTCTGATGAAAAAACATTAAACATACATTAAAGCAAATATTTTTCATGACAGGTAGAGATTTTAAGTTTGCATTAATTAACAGATCAGATTCAATTCCCTTTGTGACACAGTGGTTTTAATTTCTGACTATTAAGACAAACTGTTTTTTAAACATTAAACTGGCTAGCCATTAAAAACACCTCTCATTTGCCCATTCCATTTAATCCTTTGCAGTCACATAGCCTGATGCTGAATAACACAATTCTGATCTTACTGAATTCTGAATTCAGTTTACTGTCTTTATATAGAGGTAATTTGGACTAGGTTCTTATTGGTATATACATACTGGCAGATACATGGGATTTCCAATACACGTTTATTCAGTTATACTCATCATGTTTTGAATGTTACAGCAATTTAAATACTGACTACTGTAATTTAACTATTGACTCCTACTAATCAGGAGGAACCTCCTCACATTGGTCTTAGCAGAATTTTCCTTCTAGATAAGACAGTTTATAAAAGAGCCAGGGTAGCAAATTGCAATACACAATAAACCCAAGATGATGGCTAACAGGATTTTAAAATCATGAGTCTAAACCTAAACCGAGGTTCTACCTAATCCAATAGGGCTAAGATAACATAATTTCCCATTGACCTCAATGACTCTGCTTTAAAAGCTATCTTCTTAAAATGGAGTAGACTGAAATTTTCAGTCACAATAAATAGAACTGAAATAGCCCACCTCTAGTGTGAGTGTCCCAGTGCTGAACAGTCATGCCACTCTCAGCAGTCACTAAAGTATTTAGCTTAAAATGGATGATCTAAGAAAAGCAACAGAGCACAGCATACCCAGTCGAATTCCCATTAAAACCCCCTGTCAGCGTGGGAACTGCAAGTTTACATCAGTAGTCCCCAAAGTCTGGCAAAGACCACCACAGAAATTAGCCATCTCCCAAGTGAGCACAGACCAGAGGCCACCACAGGTGCAAAGCATCCCTGTACACTCTAAAGAAAATCTTTGCGTTGTTGCAGAGAGGGAATAGTCTCGTGGCCTAGTGGTAAGAACAATCCCCAAGAAGAGGGTCTGCCTGGATTTCCACCTCTCCTCCCAGGAATATTGCTGTTTTATCCAATAGGAAGGAATGCCAATGAGAAAGACAGAGAGCAGCCTGAGCCACATTCCTTTATCAGAGCTCGACAGTTTGGGCACTAGGCTGGTAAATGGGAATTGTGGATTCAGTTCCACCAGACAGGGGAGGGAATTGAACTCATGTACCCCAAGTCACAGGAATCCTGAACTTTAAAGAAATTACATTAAAATAGACCCCTAAGCAATAACCGCTCTCAGGCGTTCTTTCTCCTTCTCCACTTTTATAACTTAACTACTGATTGCTTTTTGTGAAAACACACAGGAAGCAAACCGTTCTGCTTCGCACCAAATGGAAGCAACACTTCATTTTACTCAACACATGATAACATTTTGGCTTTTCTTTTTGATGCAAAACAAACTAAAATTTTACATCAATTCTCCATTCTTAAACCTCCCACACCTTCAATACAGTCATGCTGAAAAAATAATTTCCTTGCCCAATGCTATGCCTGTCCTTGTTGACCTCTTCTTTTTGCCCATTCTTTGATTTGCAAATTTTGGGGGTTATTTAAGCAACTTGAGCCAAAATTGGTACAAAATCCAGTTGTAAAATATGTCATTTCAATTTCCTTCCAGCCTTAATTCTGTGGCAGTGACACAGTGAGAAGTTTCTCTTACTTAAAGGAAGAAAACCAAAATTTTGTAAAAGCGAAGGGACATAAAGATCCACTCTGTTTCTGTAAAAAGAATTAAAGCAAAATGAACAAACTTTTTCCACTAGCATTTTGAATGCTGAATGAGTGTGTTCAGTAAAGACACGGAGGATCAGAATTGTTTTTGTGTTATTTTAGGCACATTATATTTGTCAATGCTCTCAAAATAGACAATGGTTAGATCACATTTTCTGACAAATTAATGCAGAACATCATGAAATTCCAAAAGGTTCACATACTTTTCCTTGCAATTGTATATAGTGTGGCTGTGACTCCACAGAACTTGCAACAAGACAGATCTTTTTGTTCTGTAGCATGGCTTTCTGTGACAGTTTGAACCAGCACATTGTAATTTTAGATAAATAAAACACTACACTGTTTTTAAACTAAATTGGCCATTAAATATATAATTTATATAAATATATGAGCATCTCTTTCTATGTGTAAAGCTGTGTATGCAACACTGGTCCCCATGTGTTGCCGTTGCCAGATCTGGTTGAGAAGTGTCCCTGCTCACGACAGGGAGGTTGGATTACATGATCTCTAAGGTCCCTTCCAGCCTCGGCCAGTCTATGAGTCTATGGTTGCTCACATTATTTATTTATTCTAGTATGGCCTTACATTTTTAATATTCTGGAGATCTCTGTACTGACAGCAAATAGCTGTATGAGAACGTTGTCAGTAGGAGATGAAAAGCTGTCTCTTAGCATAGGCGGAGCAGCATTTTGTTTTAAGCATACTAGACAGGATTTTTAGAATTATTTAGCACTAGTCCTCCTGCTCACTTAAATCATTATCATCAGAGGACACAGATAGAAATAGCTGTAACTAAGGCTATCCAGCACTTTTCATTAAAAGATTCAGCTTTCACTTCTTTATAACTCTCTTCCAAGTTCCAGCTAAATTGATCTGGCTAATAATGAAATTAACTAGAAAATGTCTTGTTCATCTTTGGGGAAAAAAACTTCAGTTTATCAAAAATTTCTAATGCAATCATACTAAGGAGCAGGATCTTAAAATCTATCATGACTACAGATGTGGAAAGAGGAGTTACTTTCCCATGTTTCTCCACTGTAATCCATAACCAAATTCACTATTTCTATTTCTCTCTTGCCATCAAATATCTATGAAAACCACTGTCAAAGCATGTTTTTCTTCTAACAGCTTGTGTACACAGAAGATGGTAGTTTACTGCTGCTTTGGATCTAAAGGTGGATCTAAAGCTCTTCTGAGGAATTACATATGGATCTGTATGATTCTGCTCGGTGTATTTCTAGATGACCTCTTGTGCTCCCTTCCAGCTTCTGTGCATTTGTAGCACGGTGGGCAAGATTTATTTTTCTCTTTGTAACTGAGAAATTGAATGTTTAAAGTTTACACTAAGTAACCATTAAGGTTGCGATATCAAGCACTCAAAACCTACAAAATTCTAGTCATTGTATCATGATAACCATCCTTAATGACAAATGCAGAAAACATTCCTGTCTTAGTGCACAGTGGAGCTGGGGAAAGCCAGGCCTGTGGAGACAGCTGGATAATATTGTCTCATTTGCTTCCAAATGAGTAGTAAACCAGAAAGGGACTGTCAAAGAAAGGATCGTCTTGTTTAGACAGTGAATAGATCCCGTAAACCTCAAATCTGCCTCTAACATGGAATTCCTACTTAGGGTTTGGCAAGTCACTTGAATCACATCTATTACAAGTTACTAATATTATATTCCATTCTCCATGACATTTGTAACTACAGCTGGAGCCACTGGGAGCTTGGCTTTGATCATACTAAAGTGCTATAAATGCTGAGCTGAGTTCTGGGTGTTTCTTGTTAATCACCTATCACTACTAAATAACTTTGACATTAACATCTTTATATTCATTTCCCATTTGTAAGATAGGCAAACCAGTACTTTTTAACTTGACAAGAATGTTCTCAAAATGCATTACTAATGCCTACAAAGCACTTGGATATTATAGTAATGAGTATCATGGGAAAATCCATGAGGAAATTAAAAATTTTATGTTCACAATAGGGTTTAAATACTGCGCAGCAGGAAAGGCATGACACTGAATTATGGAAAGGAAGCTATTGAACAAAAGCCTGTTTAATGGGCACTGACCATTGTGTACATGGAATGGAGCAAGACACCAATAGCAAATGCCTTATTAGCACGCAATGATATGATCAGGTGATATGTAGTCATATAATTAGGATGTAATGACAATCTTGTAATGAACGCGTAACAAGCAGGGAGCCTCCCTCCCATTTTTTCTTTCTAACTTATCTTCTTTTCCTTTGAGGAACATATGTCTCAGTACCAGGAGACTTACTTGGGGCAACAGATCTGAAAATCTGTCCCAGTATTCTGTTTCAATTGTAAATTGGCAGATAAAAATTCACTTGGTGAGGTAGTGGTTCTCTACCACTTTTTCCCATAAAAAACCAGCAAAGCAAGCTCTAACAAACCCTGAAAGACAGTATCCTGGGACCACGACAAATCAGCATAATTGAGGGATAGGGGACATACTAGGGGTATATCAGACCCTACCAGTCCCTGGTATACAGAGCTACAAACCCAGCCCACGTTGACAAAAAAAAGTGCCTCTTTTTTAGCTCTTCAATGTAGCTGTACTCAGTACTGGCAAAGCTGCATCTCAAGATTTAAGCCAATTCCACAGAAACAGTTAGCTGTGAAAAAGACTTTTTTTTTCTTTTAAGTCAACATTTGGTTTCAGTGCTAGACCTTTATAGATAGCCTACTGTAATCTCCTAATTATTGTTCCAGGCTATCTGGCTACAGCTTTATATTTCTTTCCATTTAGAAGGGCTAGAAGTACAGTTATTTTAAATAAGACTCTGGAATACATTTCCAGAACATGCCATGCGTCTAGGGGTCGATGTACTCTGCAGCAAGCTCTATGGCCTTGGAAAACTTGGCATCCCTACTTAAATGTCTGTCAGCAAAAGTTCATTATACTTCCAACTACAATTTGAATATCACTGGATGGAGAATAAACTCAAGTTTTTACTCTTTTAAACCTAAAGGCATCTAGAAATAATGTTCTAGAAAAGGCTTTAATCCTCCTGTCACCATCTTGCTATGAAAAACAATCATGTACATTCCTAAGGAATGTACAAAATTGTGGAAACAAATAATAAACAACATAAATAAACATCCTCTCCCACTTTACCAATGTAGCTGATGTTGCACTGCAATTAACATGCAATGTTCACTTCTAATAAACACTGAGAATGAAAGTCTCCTTAAAGGCAATTCTTCCTGCTCTTCTGCCTTTGGCCCTGTGTAGCCTGCTAATACTGAGGAGCAATCAGGCAGTACGATATCCCATGGCATTTCTTGATGATATTCAAAGGTGATTCTTTTGACTTTGTACTTGGGAACTCATCTAAGCATGTTTACACAGTGGAGATCTCAGGAATAAAAAAGATGAAATAGAAGGAAGGCTATCACAAAAATACTGGCCCCATGCAAGGCACAAAATATGATTCATGGCAGTTTATTGCACTTCCTTGTTTTTGTCTATCACCAAAGCTACTAAGCAGGAAAGTAGATCTAACAGATCTAACACTCACTGCAGCCATCAGAAAGTCGTCCACGCAATTCAGAAGCTTTCAGATGATGGTGCTGAATTACAGAGGATAAACTATTTTAACCTGTACAGAACAATTTCCAGTTTTGTGGGCTAATGAATATCAATAGCTTCGGCATCCCAGCTTCGAGAATATATCTCTCAGAGTCCTTCTTTGAAGAAGAGTGTATTTCATATAGCTGCATGTTTTCCAAGTAATAACAAGAAAAGTAGACTGTATGCAGTGGAATCAGAACTAGGGCAAGTATTTCTACCCTACAACTAACACTCTTAATTTGGTGGCTTTAGTGGGTTTATTATTAAATCCATTAGTAAATTTATGAGTGCATCTATCGTTGTGGACCTTCAGAATATTGCAAGACACAATCCTAGATGATTTACTTGTTTTGCTTTACAAGGAGAGCTGGATCAAGTGGATCCCCCACTTTTCTGCATTCATAGGATAGCAGAAGAGTTGCTACCATTTTGCTAGCAGAGTCACTGCCAACATTCTGTTATTCAATTCCTCTTACTCCCAAGTATATCTTCTAGAGCAAAAAACAACATTACTAAAATTACAAATCACCTTCAGCCAAAACAAAGTTGATTTCTTGGCTTCTGGAAAATAACAACAATGAAGAAAATAAGACATTTTGGGGCATTTGAAATTTAATCTTCATCTACCTACATTTGCAGTCCTTCTGGTTTTTGGCAAGTTCAAAGCCAGGCCTACATTCGCAGGCAACCCCACCTTTGGGTGTCTCCCGGCAGATGTGTGCACACCCATGATCTTTGTTCATACAGTTCATACCCTCTGTGAAAAAAAGAAAGAAAAATGGAAAATATTAGTACTAAAATAAAATTACAAAATAATTACACACATTCAGTCCTCCAGTAATTTTAACTGTAATTTTTTATTTTGCATCTGGAGTGTGTCCCACAAGGCAAAAGCAGGCAGCTGAAAAGGGGCATACAATCCACAAAACAATGTAATAAAGTACAAATCTCCTCTCCAGCAAATACAACAAGAAGTACTGCAGAATATACAGTGTCTCTGCTGTGTGTAGAACCACAGGATTTGTGATTCCTCTATTCTGTATCTATATTCCAATATTTCATGAAAATATCATGGACTTAAAGGATATTCCAGGCAGTTGTTTGTCACACAGGTGATTATCAGAGTTGAATAACTGAGCTCATTGTTACTTTTCACTTGTATAAATTTAATAGTTGCTACTATCTGGTGCATTTCTATTTGCCTGTTAACCTGCTTTATATTTTCTAACACACAAAATCTACCAAAGATTTTATCTGAGCATTTCTGTTTGGATCTCTTTCTTCACCATTTACTATACATCTCAATTATCTGTGAAATCCACTGTAAGTGCAGCCCATCTTCAACGAACTACTACCACTTTTCTCTTTCATTACCTTAAACAAAACACACCAGCTGTTCAACAAAAGTTCTAGTGCCACGGGTGTTAGCAGTTACACCATGGAGCAGTATCGATCAACTTTCTCTTAATCATCATAGGGCCAATTTTAGTTTTCTAAATCACGTAAGTGATTTAGTTGCTGAATGAGCCTTATGCTCTTGGAGGCTTTC
This sequence comes from Apaloderma vittatum, assembly GCF_000703405.1. Lineage (NCBI taxonomy): Eukaryota > Metazoa > Chordata > Aves > Trogoniformes > Trogonidae > Apaloderma > Apaloderma vittatum. The sequence goes on along the minus strand of NW_009720117.1, from coordinate 21,019 downwards.
ATCACTGAGTTAATTCAAATCTCACATCTTCACAGAAATCTTGAACTCAGTCCTTATGGGTCAGCACCTAGCATTCCTTGTGTGAAGAAGGGAGGCTAGCTAGATTTGCATTACAAAGGCTCTGCAGACTTCCCCTCGGATATCTGACCTGGAAAGGAGAGACAAATTCTCTCAGAGTACACTGACAGAGAATTCACAGCTAACCCAGCTTACTACTGTGAAAACAGCATGTACGCCCCAGAACACTGGTGTGTACAACATCAGTGTGGAATTAGTAGCTCACTCGTCACTTTGTAACCTGACTACTCCTACCTACTCTAGGCTAGTTTCTCAAAACAACTCCAATGTAAAATGTTCAACTTAAACTTACAGTGAAAATTTACTGTAAATGCTTTTTTTTTTTTCCCCAGGGCCACTGCAAAGTTTTTGCTTGCCCTCCCTTTTTATTCTTACAGAAACTACATGAACGTACCTGCCAACTCTGGCATCTACACACACTGCCTCTAGGCTGAGGCTGGTCTGACACTATCTAATACTTGAAACCAACGTGTCAGGGCTTCATGATGAATTTGAGCTAAAGTTTCTGTGCATATAAAATATTTTCTAACTGAATACAAATTAGTGTATAAGCCAGATACTAAGAAACCTTTGGTACAAATTTCAGAGAAGGAAACGCTACAGTAAGTCAGTCAGAGATTCCCACAGATTGACAGAAGCTACCAGCTTCAGAAGTTATTTGCACTGCTCTACTTTACCTCAGAAAGGTTTGTATTAGCAGAGTAATGAAAAACACACATCAGCCCAAGCAGGTATTGTTGTTCATCTGCCCTACGAAAAAACCTCAGTACTTACGAAAACCAACATCATAGAACACACATCTATTTCTCCCTTCTAAATTCCCCTCTGTGTTGGCCTTGATGAGTTTGAAAATTGCCAAAGCACAAAGTAATTTCTTCTCCGTAAAAGACAGCCTGGAAAACAGATGCTATTAGAAGACAGAATACATAATATATATTATACTATCCTATACATCTAAGGGAGGTATGAATGTTTTGTTTGGCTGACCAGCTATAAGAAACCTGGGAATGGCCTTATTGAAGGTTTTGAGGCATTTTATAATCTCTTTCTCTCCACTTCTCCCAACAAAGGATTTCAGACACAATGTGTTTGACAAACTGCAGTCCTGCGCACTACGCTATATTCAGAAAAGGATCTGGGAAAGATAACACATGCCTGATTGAGTCACACTGCTGAGGCAATGAGAAGAGAGGAATTAGATAGATGAAAGAAGATATTTAATGGCCCAGAAGTGTAATGAAGCAAGTGATTTTCAGTGTTTACTTACGGATACTGAATATCTGTCATTGTTAAAATCACTTGGGAAGACAGAAATTGTGCATTGCTAAAAATATCGAAGATCCGAATTACTACATTTTGAAACAAAAGTGAAAGACAAGGCAGAATTTTATGCTGGTATTTGTGTATAAGACCACAACATTTCAGTTATTGTATTAATCATTTCAGTTATTATACTCATTGGTAGTTGGAGCAGTAGAAACACTATTTCAGTTCCCTGTTTACCTGGAGAAGAACATTATAAAAATCTCCTAAGCCTGAAAATCATTATTTCAGGAAACGGTAAGTTTTCCTGGTTAAATGAAGCATCATTATTTTTCAGTTGAGAGCATGAATGCATCCACAATGAAACTTCTTATTTATATCTTAGTATTTTTCAAAATCCCTAGGAATTAAATTACAAAAAATTCCTAAACAAAATTTTGCTTAGGGCTGAAAAAAGTTTAAATAAAAATGCAGCAAATAAATATTTTGGTTTGTTTAAAAATGTAATATAACACAAATCTGTGCTAATTTGCAAATAGCTTTAATCATTCCAAATTTTAATTTTTAAGCAAATGCAGAATTTAGCCAGTTATCTTCTGTATCAATCTACATAAATGATTTATGAATCATTGTTGATACGTAAGATTTACTTTTTTGCAAGCTGACTCTTCAGGCAATACTGAATCTTCTATGATATGGCATATAATTTACACTAAAAAATACAGAAATATGCTAAATACCTTCCGAATAGTAGTTTAGCTGCAATACATATGCATATAAATAGGAGCGAAAAATACTCCTAAAATGACTTTGCTCAGAATTCTCTAAAGAGAAAATGAACTAGAAATACATAAACCACTTCACACATATTTTCCTTTACTGGAACCAGATGGAGGCCACTGCTGGCAGTAAAATTACTGGTCTGCTGTCTGCACACTGCTCTGCTAGCACAGAAGTACTGAAATGTCTGAGTTATCACCTCCTCTCACTATCACCTTCTGAGAAACAAACTTTTGCCTTATTTTAGTTAATGTTTAGCAGCCACCTAATGTGTGCATTTTTTTTTACGTAAGGAACCAAGAGTGTTAGTTATAGCACGGGAAAACTTCCCCTGATGTTAAAGGGGGATATTATTAAGCATCTCAGTGTCACCGTGGTTTTCAGCCTCCCTGACCCCAGTTTGAAGGGTGACCCGACGGGAAGGCGGGCAGCATGCTTCCAGGCCTGCTGGCACTGCCGTGGGCAGGCAGCCGGGAGGCTCCTCTTCTCAGGGATGGCAGCACATAGCTCCACCAAAAATGCTGGGTTGCCTATGGCAGTAGCTGGCACAATTAAGGCCAAATAACATGATTTGTAGAAATGGGCAGAAAGCTAGTCATTCAAGCAAAAAACCACAAGCATGGAAAAATTGGGCGGGATTCTCCTGCTTATTTCAACGTCCTTCGAGTTTTTCTCTTAGTCACCAGAAGCCTCAGCTCAGTGGAGGAGCCCCAGCACCCAAGAGGAGTGCCCCGTGCTTCACATGTTACTTCTTGCTAGAGCTGACCACTGTAATATAGAACCAGGGAAGAGAAGGGAAACACAGAATTATTCTAAGCCTTTCCCAGGACAGTACAGAATTATGCCCAGAGAAGTTTTACTTCAGTATGTTGCATGGCCTGGGCAAAATGTCAGGCAATAGGTCTTCCACCTGAGTCTTAACCAGAAAGTATTTGCAGAACTACCTTTTACAATACAGCCTTATGGTCTGTCTCTCTCTCTGCCCCGTTGTATGCACAACTGCATCACTCTGGTTTTGAAGACAAGGAGCTGTTCCTAAATGCTCCGATTTTATTTTTTTTTGCAATGGTTTGTGTGGCCCAGCTTCTAGAACTGCTGTGACTATGGGTAAAATGAAAAAACATAGTTCCCAAATCAAGGGAAAGACTCAATGTTGATAAAAGAAGTCCGTAGATCAAAACAGTCCTTATTTTATTGTCATGACGCTAAGATGTCCAACACTGAAAGGTTCTAGGTTTTTCAGATTAACTGTTAAGCAGTATCTTAATTCCATATGCTGCTCTCAAGACAGTTTCCTAAGCACAAAAATGGATGCATATTTTCTTTAGCAGTGCTGGCAGAGAGAAAAATAAACTTTTCAAACACAGACACATTCTCAGCAAAATCACCTTACAGTAAGACAGCAAAACACAATCCAATGGAAAATAAATTATAAACAGGAAGAGAAATGCCACTTAAGAAAGGAAAACCCTAATCTAATCAAACTAAATCCTCTCTCAGTGTTTTAGATATGACTTGAGAAACTCTCTCCTGTTGCATCCCCGGATTTTTTTTTGACTTTCAGTTACAAAAGACTGCTCACGGGAGACTGGCAGACATTGTTACATGACCCAAAATCCACATTCATTTTTGTTCCTGGCCTAGGAGAGATTTGGGTGTGAGCCTACTACCTTAATCCAGTCTGCCATCTAGTTATCACAAATCTCTTAATAGTGCTGTCTGCAAAATGTTCAGCCTGATACAACGACCTCTCCATTGTATTATGCTCTGAAAATGTTTTCAGCTCAATGGCTCTGAAAGTGCTTAAATCAGGCTGACTGTGACAACTAATGTACTGATCAGCCTTCATTTTTCATTAACACTGCCTGTTCGCATCTTAATTAGGACTTTTAGCAATGATTTTACTCTGTGGTTCATCATATATGCTTACATTATCCTCTATGTTGTCATAATTTCACTTACTCTCTATTTATATTGCTGCTACTTTTTATAACTTCCAAAATACCATGTTGGTTCCAAGGACAATCTGAAAAAGACTACTTTAAATTGCACCAAAGATGTAATCCAGTAATAACTTCTAGAATATTGTCAGAATATATGTGGTTGAATGTGGTAAGAAAATACAACAAATCTTGAACTTCACCCAAACATACACACCGACATGCACTTTATACTCAGTGCTGAAAACTACATAAGTGGATTCTCTTTTTTGTTGACAAGTTAATTTTAGCATCAAGTACACAGTGAAATCTCTTATTACAGTTGCATCCCTATTTAATAAAAAAATGTATCTTATGAAAATAATAAAAAAGTTATGGACATGATATACAAAATTCATACATCACACATAATTCATATGATTCTGTTCCAGTAACTTCCAGAGGAGTTAAAACACATTAAGTATAAGTTATAAGCAAGTCATTGAATTGCTGGAATCAGATAAGCCACAGTGTTCAATTATTTATGAACTGGTTTATGCACTTTTTATGAACATACCTTGTAGGTAAAGTAAGGCAAAGCATAAATCTTCATAATACAAACAGCAAGTGATTGTTGTGGTTACTTTCCCTCCATCAATCTTAGTTCCTTAGTTATAGCGGATAATTACTGCTGCTTGGGTAGGGGATCCATGTGGTGCTACGAAACTGCTACCGGCAATATTCACAGGACTTTCAGGACTTTTCTCTTTTAGAGAACTGATAATTGAAGGAATGGCAGAGTTCAGCTGTATCAGGATCAGCTGATACAGTTCAACTGTATCAGTATATATTGTACATCACAGAAAAATATAATAGTTGTAATTATAATAACCATAAAGTAAGAAACAGAATGTAGCATGAAGTAGAACATCATTAGATCACCTGACTGTCACTATGGTCAATTCTTTCACTGACTGGTACTAGAAAGTGGGGAATATATCTTCAGCAGCAGAGAATGGAAAGAATACAATAGAAAACAAGCATTCTCATGTACTTGTTTACTAACCTGTTAACGCAGTGGGATTTTATTTTGTATGTTTTCATTTTAAAAATTCATGTGAGAAACTATGGTGCAACAATAATCACACTGGTCAATGACCAAGCAATTTAGAGGACTGTCAGGGAAAACTTCTCTCCCAGAGTTTTTGTTTTACTCTATTAGGAATGGAAGCCAAACAAAACACAGTAAGTTTCTGATGGAGACAGGAACATGGTGTTAGAGAAAGTGCAAGACAGTTGTTTCAAGCCAAATGTTACATTATGCATGTAAATTTTGGTCATATAAATGTAGTTAGATGGTTGACTATCCAAAAAAAGCATACTGTTAATTTTTTGGCTGGCTTGTGGAAAGCATCTCCCCATCTACACCTGTGAGTGTCCCTGCTTTGGCCTTCTAACTCCAGCATTTTGTGTGCTTCACAAGAGTGATGAAAATCAACATTTGGCTGAACAACGCAATTATAGTCAACAGATACATATGGTCAGCTCTTAGCTTCACTGAAGCTGAAGGATTGTTTTCCAACAGCCTGAATCTGACCTTCATGCAGCACAGTTGCATCAGACCTTCTAGACATTTCTGGCTCACTAATAAGAGCCTGATTCTGGGATGTAAAGAATGTCTGGGTGAGCTTGGCTCCTCAGTGAGGGCCAAAGATGCTGGAAATGTAACAATCATGTCATGGTCCAATGTTTTTTATATTGTTAACTGAATGAACATAAGACTTTCTTTCCATCTTCATTAATGAAACAAGTTGCTTCGTTCTGCCTAAAGCTTTAGGAAAATAGTTGTTTCAGTGACCACAACTCACCCCAGCAAAGGTTGAAAACAAAGCAGACAAACTGACTCAAGGAAACAGAATTCTACACCATTAAGTAGGCTGGCTGGGGAAATCCTGGACATCATACAAGAAAACAGCTGCTAGTACATGACAGAATAAACAAATTCAAGTTTGTTTAGCAATTACATGTGTTTTCAGTTTGGATATAAAATGTGCTTAGGGACAGCATCTTCAGCAGGCAGGCTTGCACTCTCATCTCTGACAAGATGTTACTGCTTTGAGTGAAAAGTCGGAAAACTGCATGTGTCATCCAGCCCTGAAGGGAGGTTTTGTCTTAAGATTCAGCAATAGGCATGTGTCAGGAATATAACTTCATTCTGTCAGCACCAAAAGGAAAGATTTGCAATTCTGCAAAGGTCCTGTAATATCAGAAAAGACAATAGAAAGCGTAAGTGAATGGTAGGAGTGAATGGATCTAGTTTAATTCAGGTGAAAACCCACACAGGTGGGGAAAGGAAATAGATTAAAAAATTTTATGAAGACATGAGCAATTCCTGTGGGACCAGGAATAGAGAGTAAGAAAGACTGGCTGAAATCCAGCCCAGGTTTGTTGTGACTGACTTGTGATTGCGTGATGGCATTTTGATGGATCACATGAAAGAAGTTTGGCAATCTCAGTCTGTTTCCCACACTGTAGAGCTACCAAGAGAAGCTGGTGCCCACTGAAACCCCTTCCAATAGTCTCTGCTACCTTCTCACACATAGATATGGTTTGTCTCAAAGAAAATTCAGCAAGATAGCCCAGGGAACGTGTGTTGCTGCTGCTCTGGCAAAGTCAAATCTGTCAGCCTTTGCTGGTATCTACTTGGCACCTAACATTACCACTGATTTCATGCAAAAGGAAATAAATGGCAGGGGAAGAGAAAGATAAGGACAAGAAAGGAAAGCAAAACAATACACAGTCAACATTACTACAATCTGCTTCTAATTTTGCTTTATCTCTACATTGCAATTCCTTAAACCATAAAGCAAAAGAAAAGAAAAGATTGTTTTGGGGCAAGTCACTGCCACAGAAGTCTTTTGGCAGACAGAGGTGACCCTGAGGGCAGACAAGACCATGCAGGAGGCATAGCTGAGAAACGAACTTTCTCCATTTGAGTTTTCACCACAGCTGCCATATTTCTTCATGGGAGCTAATAAAACATGAGTAGTTCCGATATTCTGATATTCTGGTCCCCAGAGATGTGGTGTTACAGCAAAGCTCACAAGTGACATCATCAAAGCATGCCTAAATACCTTCAGATGGGTAGGAGTTCAGAGGTCCCAAATTGTCGCAAAAATGAGAAACTCTCAGGTTATTCTTGAAAATACTAGGTCTTTGGGCTTCATAGCATATTAGAGATAAGAAAACTTGGCTCACTCTTTTCTAAATGTTCTCTCTAGGGATAAAAAGTACCTGTCAATAACATGGGAAAACTTGAGAGCATTAGACCAGACAATGATAAGAAAATGTTGTGGTTTTTTTTCCTCCCTGGTCACAGGAACATTTGGTATTTAAACAAACATTCTCCGATTGAAACTTCTCAATGAAGATGTTAGTTTTTATTCCTTCAATAAAAAGACTTAAAATAAACAGACACTTTCCACAAAAATAAATAAATATTTGAAAATAAGACTTTTCATTAGAATTTCATCAAAAGGTTTTTAACAAAGTCTAGTCAAGTCTATAAGTCTATCTTGTGTAAAGATAAGGCAAGAGACTGGATTAAAAAAAGAATATTGAAATTCTTTCTTTTGAAATCTGCACAGCTGATAAGAGACAGCCTTGGTTTCCAGAAATAAATATTTCTAATAAAATATTTTAAAAATAACTATTTCTAGGGCACTTTATCAAATACATGCAAGTATATTCATAGAGATAAAATAACAGTAAATATTTCAACAAGACTTTGCTTTGCAGCAACTCCTTCACCTCCAAACTCTTTCCAGGAAAATTTCATAACTTCTTGCAATATCTGGTAACTAAAGTGAGTATTATGTGCTTGATCAGCACCTTTGGAAGCAAGAAGAGATATTTAGCAGGTTTACTTTCTGACTCTGTCATTTAAGCAAGCTGTATATGTATATGTAAATGAAAAAGATTCCTCTCTGAGGTTCCTACTGAGCTTTAACCAAGATGCTTCACTCCTGGAACAAATGGATGATGAAGGGCCCTGGATGGATATGAGGGTTTACTTTCAAACTCTTAGTAGAAGAATGACCTCAGCAATGTCTATTCTGCATTGGGAGTATTCTCACAACTCTCAAAATCTTTTTCAAGGAAGTAAGTCTCTTGTGGCCTCAACTTATGACATTACCTTTCTAAGGCAGAATACAACCCAAATCAGACAATGTTGTCTGAAGAAATCTGATATTAATTTTGCTGTGTCAGTAAGGTTATTTTCTTACCATGAACACAACACATAAAGGCATTCCTAGGTGTTGATGGCTGGAAAAAGTTTCATACATGCCAAGATTTTTTCCTATTTTCTTCTTAACAGAAACAGAAAATTCATTTTAGGACCAATTAACAAAATGATACATGATATTATATTATATTATATATAACTGTACATATTACATACTATTATAAATACATGTATCCTTTATATGTGTATTTATATATAATGAATATTCATAATTAGATAATAATGCTATATGTACAAATGCATATATAACCTCTTTAAACCCCCAAATATGGTGTGCAAGACATTAAGACTGTCCACTACTCTACAGGTTAATATACAGCACAGATTAAATTATTATTTTACATCAGGCTTATCATTTTTGTAGCGCTACACATGACCAAGATTCAAAACTCATTCCATTATAAAAATAAAACACCGACCATAACATTAAGGAATTTATAGACTTGCCCCTGTGCAGAAAGAAACATGAGCACAAAGGTTATGTTTCTCAAAGATAAGGAGTAAAGCAATAGAGCTTCTAGCATCCTGTTCAGGCGTTTTTTTGGGTCACTTCAGTTCTAGAAAGCTAAATGTGATGCAACATCCATATGTAGCTGTCCTATAGTCCCCAGAGCTTCATATTTCCATTAACATTTTGACAGTAGAAAAATCCAGTCATGTAAGCTATTGTCCAACAACCTAACAGCTGATTTCCACCAGCTGTGGCAACTTCCAGGAAAATCACACACAACCTGAAACCAAAATGTTAACAGTATATTTGGAGCCATTCACTCAACTATGGTTTCTCTCAAAAATGAGATTGTGGGTATACTTAAGTAGCATGTTTGCATAAAACATAAGTTCTTTTTAGGTGCAAAGCTTTTTTGTGTTCAAACCTCAAGGTCCATACAGCTTGCTTCCATGCACCGTAGGTGTGCAGGAAATTGTTTGTGCCTTGGGGAAGTCAAACTGGAAGATGTACACTAGGGTGCTAAAACACCACCACAGAGTGCAGAATGGATTTCAAATTTATTCCCAACTTCAACACATCCTCTTCTTTTTTGTATAAAAGCACACATGTATTTCACTGATGAATATCACAGAAATAAAGTAATCTAACTCAGAACTGCAGCGGAGTCACAAAAGAATACAATGATAATATGCCTTAGAAAATGCTATCACTTCTGAAATGTTTTTCTAGTAAGATTGTGAATATCTGAGGACAATGGAAGACAGAATACGAAAGGCAAAATATATGTTTGCAAACTGCCTTGTGAATGGGCAATTCAATTTCCTATCAAAATGTTTTAAGATATGTGTAGCGGCTGGAGTAAAAGCTATGTTATCTGGAGTACTGTCATAACTAAATAGCTACTTTAATAACCTCAGAATGTTTGGCTCCTCCATTCTCCACCTCTTGATTGATTATTTAGTCGGTCTGGTGCTAGTGCTCATAAATTTCAAAATTCTTTCAAGTTTTTTTTGTCTTTCTGATCAAAGAAGTGTTTATATATCCTTCCCATACTGTGTCTCTCTAAACCATTGGCTTTCTCGAAGTGTGGTGGTTTTTTTTAACACCATAATGTGATGTACACAGAGAGGTAAATGATGTCAGAATCCTTTCTGCCCCAAACCAGTCTGTAAATCTTCAGAAAAGCAAAGTTCATGGGTGCATTTAAAAGGGGCACAATCTGTTTGTGCTTAAAAGAAAGTCCCCCTTTTTTGTGTGTGCAGAATAACAATGCCAGAATGTGTTATTCCAAAGAACTGTTGCCATGGTGATGCCATCAATAACATCATTTTCTGCATCCTTGTCCTTTAAACACATAAGGAACGCAACAAGCATTGGTAAATGTGAAAAAAGAACAATTACCTTTTCTCTCTCAACAGCAGAGGAAGCCTTTTTTTCACCTCATCAATAGAAAATTATGTAGAAAGGAATAATAAAGACTGTTACAAGAAGCACCAAGAAGCCTATTAGTGACAAAGGCTTTTTTTTTCCTTTCCATGAATAATTACAGCTCTTCAAGAAGAAATCAGCCCAGGCTAAGGGCCCTTTGCAAGCTTTAGATGGTAAAACAAACATTTGACTATACAAGGATTTCCCTTTCATGTACCTTTCCAAGGAAAAACAACTAAAATCCAGAGTGAAATGGGAGAGAGAAAACCCAGAGAAACATCTGCTGCAATTAAATTTACAGAACCCTGCACATTCGCCTAAAAGATTTGTATCCAAAGCAACTACATTACTGACAGAATCAGTATAAATTTCAAGCCAGCAGGTTAAAGTTGTCTATGATGGGAAAGTTTGGCTTTTTAAGTGGTATAACAACAGGAAGCTATTCTGATTCTGTATGAAAGGAGGAAACTGGATTCCAACACTAGATGTGTTACCAAACAGCTGCAAAACTGTTAAGTTTAAAACCTCTAAGGCCAAAGCAAAATGGTAGATACACTTATTACACAAAGTCAGTTCATAAATAATGGACCTTAACCAAAGCGAGATCTGACTGCAGGGACCTTGAAAAGTCGTATCATGTACAGTTAGGGAGCCTTTCTGAAACAGGATACTTTTGTACCAACTCTGACGAGCAACGTGCAAATGGGACCTCTGAATGTGCTGCTTGGTGTTTCCTCCATAAAGTGAATGCCAACGTGTTGTGCGATGGCTCATTTATATCTTTTGGGCCTTTCTCTATATACCTATACTAGGGTCAGAGGGTGAAGATCATGACAAAAAAATTTGCTTCCTTTTCCTTGCCTCCAGGTAGCAAAAGGAAAATACGGAAGAGCAAAGTGTGAAGGAAAAGAAGAAAGCTGTGACAAATTTTAAAGGTAGTTGGAACACATGGTTGGAGATGAGGAGTTGATAAGCTCAGACACATACATCCTACAGAGTTAGACCAAAGGGCTAATAGCAGCAAAGATACATAGCAGAAAATCTGATCAGGTTTAAAGTAGTAAAATGTATTTATTAAGATGATGCATTTCCAAACTCTTTAGCTGAATAAGAACCGTCTATGAGTAAAAGATAACAACTTAACCATGGGGCTGCATTTACAATGGAAAGTCTCAGCTAGTTAGGAAAGGGAATTCAAGATGTTTGAATTCTTTTCCTGAATATGTTATTGTCTTGTGTTGTCCTTTGATTTCTCACTGCTTCTCTCTGTCCACCTCTAAAGTGAAGAGATAATGCTTCCTCATTTTGGATAGATCCTTCAGCTCTCCACTTGTTACTGTGGAAATCCTAAAGGAATTGTGAGCCAGTAAAGATGAGCAGAGATGAATGGAGATGGCGGGAACCAATTCTTTTCCTTTCTGTCTTACAGCTTCTGCAACATTACAAAGTACTCCACTATTCAATTCAGTTTAAATCCTAACACTGTCTGGGTTCTGTTTCATGGAAAAAAAGCTTCTACATTCTGTCTATTTTTCAACACATTTAAGAACTTTTTAGAAAGCTTTGTTGAAAGGCTTTAATAAGGCAGCTAATGGGCTAACTCAGCTTATCTCAGGGGCTATTAACCAAATTCCCCAGAAAACAAAAATCAGTGAAATCTGTTTCTCAGAATCCAAACATAACCCTTTATCTCTGAAGCTAAAGGAATAAAAGACAAATTCTTAGAGGGAAATGTTATGATTCCCTTCTCTTCTGGTTTGCCTAAGACTTGGAAAGAAATGTCTACTTTTGTAATTTCCTAGCTGGACTCAAGAGCCAAACAGTTGAACGGCAATTCCCATTTCACCAGTCCCTCAGATCAACACTGCTGCATGGTTGTCAACAAAACAAACCAGAGGTTTTGATGAATTGGTGAGGGTCTCTTGAACTCCTCTGTGATACTTTAAGGGCCGCTGGAAGTTTATATGCCTAATTTATGGAGTAAGTATTAAAAGGTACATGTGTTTTGTTAAGCAACAGTTTCTTAACTCGGTGACTGGAAGGATACTCAGTAATTTTAATTGCTTATGGGTTACCTCAGAATGCATGCAATACACAAGGGTCACTTCAACGTGAACACATTATTGCACAGACATTTGAGAAAATTTTCTTTCATTTTTATTCCAAAGAGAGAAAAATGTTTCTGAGATGAGACATTTTAAGAAGATATGCCCCTGCTTACAATATTATTCTCTTTCATCAGTAACTAAAAAAATATTAGGTTCCTTGCAATAAACAGGCATCAGCTAAATCATTCTTTTTTTCTGTCCCCTGAATCCTCAGACGGAATTTCCTTCACTTGCTGATGTAAAATGGTACCATTTTTCAACAGAAAAGCAGAAGGAACAATGTCAAAACTGAAATTCCCCTGTGCTAACATAGTCTGAATACTAATGGTGCTTCTCAGTCTTTCCATTTTAGGGATTCTTGTAGAAGGGAAACCTGAAGATGAATCCAGAAGGTGTCATTGTGCCTATTTAGAATTAATAAAATTTCAGCTGGGGCAAAAGGCAGACTATCACAAAAAAAGCAAACTATATCATGCCATATCTCAATCAAAACTGCAGTTGTTTTCATGGCTTCTGCAAGAATCCATCCATCTCTGCACCACCACCATTTCTCCTTGAATGGGTGCACTCCCCCCACGCTTAAGTCTCAAAAGTATTTTTCAAATGTTCTCCAAGCTAGCACTGAAAATCTTTAGTGACATATTTCTGGCCATAACCTGTACAACAAAAGCTAGCAAGTGTGTCTTACAGCTGTGCTTTCATCACCATGTAGGTAACAGGGCAGATTTTTTTTGCGACACATCTTTGCTAAGGAACTTGCCAGATCCTTGGCTGAGAGAAAAATTAAAGCTGTAAGTGCATGGGTGTTGCTCAGACGGAGAAAGCAGGTGAGAGATGGGTCCTGGGGAAGAGGCAAAATAAGGAGATGAAGGAGGCTAGACAGGAATGAAAGGTCAGTCAATCATTGCCACTGAATCAGAGGATTTGGGCAAAGGCCCATAGAGGACATGAGTAACAATGCTGGCACACAGTATCTATGCAATCCGGGGAGGTCTGAGGTCACAGTCCCATGCTGGAGGACGAAAAGGAAGTCCCATAAAGGGAAGAAAAGCAAAGCCATTTTTGATGAAGTCCTGGAAGTGATGCAGTGTGTGTGTGGAATAGCGAAGGCGGTGTGCTGAACATACCGGTAAGTTAAATTCCTTAGACCTAAAATAACAGGGAAAAAATAACACAGAAAAAGTGGGATAACGAAGAAATTAATGGAAAGGATGACAAGAGAGTCAATGAATACAGCCTTCAGGCTTTTCAGAAGAAGGTGTGCCACTCAGTTTTAGTCCATGTTCCTCAACGACATTATATGACAATTCCTTGCATGCCACTGAAGTTATTGGCTTGAGAATATGTGTATTTTTCAGCATCTCTAATAGAGTTTTGTGGGGAGGTTTGATTTCATCTACTGTAATTTTTCTCACCACAGCTCTGTATAACCAGGCTGCTTGTGGGGTGACATCAGACCAAAGCAATACTATGAGCATTCCTCTCTGCCATTGGCGCAAGGACCATCATTATCAATATCCAGCAGTGTAAGAGTCGAAATTCTATACATTCAGAAGCAAAGCACTGGGCAAACAATCTGTGATATGAACAGGAGTTTCAGCTTCCAGGTGCTATACTGGATTATCTTAGCATTCCTGTATACTTACGAAGTTGAAGTTCTCTGTATGTTTAATAATGTTTCTTATTTAAAAAAAAAAAGATTTAAAAAGGAACAAAAAGCACTATAATTGTGTTATTACCATAATTTAGAGTAATTTGTGGGCATGGAAAATTGCCACAGGGTGTGGGTTGTATACTATTTTAATAGATGTTGTATGCTGGTTTTGGGTATCCTTGATGCACTTTTTTCTACACTCATTGAAACAACAAAGGAGACAAAGAACATGTACTTAGGGCCTGACTTCAAATTTCAAAATCTAGTTTGATGGTAATCCACATCCTTAAAAATTACAGGGTACCACAATCTGAATTAAACCAAACATATGCACAACAAACTCCAGCTACCTCACTCGGTCAGCTGAGGAAGAGAACACAATGCTACTTTAGGATGTGTGTGCTTACCGGACTGGAAGTGCTACCCTCCCTTTTTGTGTAGACCTTGTTCTGCCAAAAGGAATGAAGAAGACAGGCCAAGTGGCGGGTGCCAGAAAGCAAAACTGGGATGGCACTCCCTAAGCTCCTCAGAGATGCTACAGGAAGCCTTTCTCATGTCCCTATGTCTTCAATTCTTCTGTGAAGCTGCTTCTATGACCTCGTCTTTACAACTCAGACAAACAAATTTACAGGTTTGGCACATCTGCTAACTAGGATTTGTACTACCCTTGTCTCACAACAGTGAACCGCCTAGTGCAAGAAAGCCATTTCACATTATTTATAAGATTGCTGCTCCACACTGATGTCACTGAGTTTCCATCTTCAACTTCATGGCATGAGCAAAAGCACAGAGATTTTCCTTCTGTCTAATGTTGTGAAACCCTACTGGCAGCCACTCCACGTTTTTACTCCATAATTGCAATTGCCAGATTTCATAAGTACTGAGAGGGTTGCTATGTTACTTTTGACCCTGACTGTAGTTTTGCAGGTCTTCCTCTTGCATGCAAGTTTTATTAACGTCAACATCTTAAGAAATAATAAGGAATCAGACTAATGGTAGGTAAAACCACATAACCTTATAAATAGTACTCTGTAACAGGCTCTGCAATAATGCATTTCTAAGATGACATTTGCACCTACAGACCTACAAAATAGGGTTTTTAATGAAACGCTGAGTAACTGAAGATCGATAATTCATAAGAGCCACTGTTCTTTACATGGAATTTAAGATGTTGCAAGAGCTTTCAGATCCAAAAGTTATAGTACAATGCAACAATCACTGGTGATCTTTTTACTCAGAACCTCCACCTCATTGTCTTATTAAACAAGTAGCTAGGAAGGAGTCCCCATTTGAAAAGAATATTGTCATTGACTTGGTTACACTAGGTGTCCTACCATTTGGAAAATTATTTTGTAGTCATTGATCACAAGCCATCCTAGAACTCCCTGAGAAATGTGTATGAAAGGCCTTCTAAATAAAACTGCCTGTTTGGACAGGAAATTATACAGGTACATTCTTCTAAGATGTTGCAAACTAAACTTGTTATCTACTTGCTGAATGATTAATGTAGCTATTGCTTCTATATTAATGATACAATGGATTAATTTATTGTCGCGCTGTATAAATTACCATTGTTGCTGCCACTCAAGATTCTGTGACAGCAATTGTGATAACCTCATGTGACTTATTTAGCACAAACTGTGAAAGCTTATTATTAATGATGACCTCTGCATAGGTGCCTTTTCAAGAGAAACAAGTCATGGGCAGATGTATTATCAACGGAAAGTATAATTTAGTTTAATATTGACAACTTCTTTGGTTCTGTAACAACTTTCCAGAGTTTAAAACTGAAGTAGTTAAGTAATTTCTCACTTTCTCAGACAAGGTCAAAGGCCTCATGTGCTAAACTCTATTTTCTAGGAGTAAGGATATATGAACGTGCATACCTGTACCACGCACTGACAAGAAGAGTCAGTGTTACAGGAAAAGTGTCAAAGAGAAAATCCAAAAGGAACATACCTAATAGAGCCAGAAATCAGAGGAAACATACCTAATAGAGCCAGAGCTTTCTAGCATTATTGAGATCGTTTCTTGATAATTATGCCTGTTTTCAGTATCTTCAAAAGCTTTCCAAAGATAATAACAAAGTTTGAAGAAAATTAAATAGCATTGTTCTCATAATAAGGCCAGTTGTCTGCAATTTTAAATGCCACTTCTCACAGTAAAAATACTGCTTCCCAGAAAGTTCTAAACCAACTGTGTCTTATATGAACAAACAGTAAACCCACATCTAAGACTGCGATTACAGTAGTAGTTCTGAAGGAGCTACGGGATGTGAAAGTGAGAAGTCTGTATTTTTACAATCCATATCAAACAGCTTCTGTCTAAAAGAGGAATCCAGTCTCTATATTCTCCCTGCACAGTTAATGGAGAGAAATAAGCTCCCCTAAAAGTCCAAGTCTCTCTTGGATATGTGACATTAAATGCACGGAGACAATGTGATCATCCCTTGATTACCTCAACCTCTTAAGGAGTTTGTTGTTGAACTACAACTTTTCCAACATAATGCCAGGTGAATGATTTTTAAAAGATGATTAAATACATTCACTATGCTGCATTAACAGTCAGCTATCATGTCAGGTTTATGTCTCACATACAAAAACTACTTCAGCATCACAGACTTCTTTGATCCTGACTCCAGGGACAGAAGAGAGACAAAATACGAACAATACAGCCATTCTGGATAAAATAAGCCACTTCTGTAGGCTGTCATGACCGAGAAGGAAGGCAGTCAGTCTCCTGGTTAGACTGATACCATCTGTGGCAAAAAGAGCGAACGACACATTTAGTCCAACTCCCTGCCATGGGCAGGGACACCTTTCACTAGATCAGGTTGCTCAGAGCTCTGTCCAGTCTGATGTTGGATGTCTCCACGGATGGGGCACCTGCATTATCTCTGGGCAACTTGTTCCAATTTTTCACCACTTTCACTGATTTTTTTCCCCCTTATATCTAGTCAGAATCTGCTCTCTTTTAGTTTAAAACCATTACGCCTTGTCCTACCACTACGGGCCCTACTAAAAAGTCGGTCTTCATCGTTCTTGTAAGACCCTTTAAGTACTGGAATGCTGCAATAATAAAGTTTCCCTGGAGCCTTCTCTTCTCCAGCCTAAACAACCCCAACTCCCAGCCTGTCTTCATGGGAGAGGTGCTCCAGCCCTCTATCATTTTTGTGGCCCTCCTCTGGACCCACTTCAACAGGTCCATGTCTTCTAACACTCCTCCAATACTGCAAGTAGAAAAAAAAAGATCTAGACATCATGAAAAAATTACGAGAAAATATTACTGAGCAGTCAAATGACTAAGAAACTAGAAAAAGAGTGCATGTGAATCTGTGTGAATGTGTCTGCTTCAGATAACAGTCTAGCATATGACAACCACAGAAAACATTACTTGTTTCAAAGGAATATATTTTTTTTAAAAAATACTATCCAGCATCTAGTTTACTGTGTTTAGCTTCACTTAAACTGTGATATTCTTGCCCTGTGTAATGTATAATAGTGAAGAAACCTGTTGGTTCTGAGAAGGTCTGAAATGCAGTAAAAAGAAGAAAGATGTCAACACTACTTCTGATGAAAATGAAATATTTTCAGGTGTAATATACTGGCACGGAGGAACAAAAAGCTGGTGAGCAAAAGACTTAGCACCTAGACCCACAAATTACAAAACATAGCAAAGCCGACAAATCTATTTCACCCAGAAAGTGCAACAATTGCATGTACAGAATGCTTCCTCCCAAGTGGTTGTGCTGTCCACACGGACTACAGTCCAGAAGTATATGATTCTAGAGAAAAAAAATTGATTAAAACTACCTGCATGTTGAAGGAAGTGGAAGACACGGAAGACAGATGGCATGGAAGGTTTCTGACCATTTCCCACAGAACCCTCCTGTGTGAGCAGTGGCCTGAGCCCTTCCTTTGGATGCAATGGGAAACAGAAGCTGAAAACGCAACAAATAGAAGAATTCTGGGAGTAAAACCATGATAAAAACTAACGGTAATACTTTAATCTGAGAGAATAAGTATAGAGTCCTGAAGTATATTGACTAATGTGGTAATTACACCAGTAAATATCATAGTTAGGGCTTCATAGTAATTACATGTCCTTGCAGCTAACCTGAAAATTACTCTCAGTTGGATCCTCAAGTATTTACCATGTATCTGCTCTGTGGTTTAGAAGATGAGATAGTTATATAACTTGATGGTATTTTTCAGGGCTAAACCCTACTATTACACGGTGCAGTACTCACCATGAATCATCACCACTATGGTCTACATAATGTTGGCTCTGAGCAATAAAATTCCATAGGATTGGAGAGCTGAGTTAGAATGTGATAGATACTTTTTAAACTTTTATTTAATGCACAATGAATGCCTGAATTGTAAGATTTTAAGCTGTAATTATACGTTATTCATGAAAAGAAATATTTCAAGTGTACGTGAGTAAGAATTGACACCTAAGCTCTGGTTTTCAGCAATGCACTTGCCCGGTCATGGAAAAGTTATTTTCTGCATGATCTGTTCTTTTAATCAGAAATTAATTTTAAATATAAAGAAATTGTGAACATCTGCCAACAAAAAAAGCTGCAGATGAAGAAGTATTCAGATCAAGTTGAGCCCTGAAAGTCTGTCCTACTGAACTGAGAACAGGAATACAACTCAAGAAGCCTGATCTCTTGCAATTTCTGAAGGAAATTAGCTTAAAGTGCCATGCCTCTGTTTCCCTCTTTGGTGTCTTTTGCCTGTTTAGATGGAAAGATCTTTGCTTCAGAACTGTTCTTACAGCCTGAATGAAGGGGCTTCACTACACGGATCCAGGAACAGACTCAGCACTGTTAGTAATCACGGTAATATAAACCATGAAGATATATATGACTTTTAATCAGAGCATGTACATATGGACAGGAAAAAAAAGATTTAATGAAATAGCCTATTCTTTATCAATGAAGGCTCTGAGCTGTAACTACTGAAGAAACTGAGCTTTCTCTTCTGTGCTGCTGCAGCACTTGAAGTCTGATGAAGTGTTTCTACTAATCAGTACTACTACTGGATTACAGCTCGGCTGCTGAATCCAACCAAGATAACTTCCTTTCAGTACCCATCATCTATAACCAGAGAAAGAATCCCTGCCAACGAGTTTAGAAAAGATGATCAAAAACACCCATCTAAACTTTTTTCAAAGAGTAACAGCATATTTTGGTCTAAAAATAATACAAGTTTTTCTTTCAACTATTTGAAAGATATGCCTACCAGAAATGAAAAACAATGGTTTCCAGCAACAAAATTAAAGTGTAGAGAAAAAAGGTCATGGAAGCAGTCATACTTTGCAGGCTTAACTTGAAATACTGGAATATTACAGCTGATCAGAAAATGCTAGTAAGCACAAAGCACATTATAATTTTGTAAGCAGAAAGTTCTAGATCTGAAAGACCAAATGGCCTTTCTGGTAATTATTTGGCACAATTTCTGGGGGTGTGAGACAAGTCCTTCCAAATGCTGGTGCCTCCAAGCCCATGTGAATTTGCTTTCAGGACATGGCAGTGATTGTTTTAGACTCGAGATAGTATTTTGAAGCAAAAGTCTTTAAGGCTGTTTATTCTTAGTTTAGCCATCTAGTGCTCAACATGGACGTATCAGAGTGAGTCCAGTGAAGAGCCATGAATATGATTAAGGAGTTCAAGCATCTGACGTATGAGGAGAAGCTAAGACAGCTGGGATCATTTAGCCCCAGGAACAGAAGGTTCAGGGGGATCTTATCAATTTGTATAAACACCTGATAGCACAAAGTAAAGAAGATGGACCCAGACTCTTCTCAGTGGTGCCCAGTGACAGGCCAAGAGGCAATGGGCACAAACTGGAACATAAAAAATGCCATTTTTATTGTGGGGATGATCTAGCACTGGCACAGGTTGCAAAGACAGGATGTGGAGTTTTCATCCTTGTAGATACTTGGAATCTTACCAATCTACTCTAGCTGATCCTGTTTTGAGCAAAAGGGTTGGACTAGATGACCTCCAGAGCCACCTTCCAACCTCAACTATTCTGTTATTCTGTGAAAATTAGAAGATTCTATTGCCATATGGAGTTCATGGACTTTGTGCTATGCTTTACTGACTGACATGTGCAAGTCTTCCTGAAACAGATACTCAAAATAAGATGTTTAAGCTGCAGATCTTTAAGACTTCTAAAAGTGGACCTGAAATGAACACATTTCATGTAACACTGATCAAGTGAAAAAACCACTGTGCATAAAGCTGCACTACAGACCAAATGCATCTATATATCCATTCTTACATAAGACGCATGATGTATTTTCTTCTTTCCTAACAGCCCATCACAGTATGGAGTGCTTGTAACATTCCAGTCTTTCAGCTAAGACTGGAAAGGCTGGAAAAAGGGTTATGGCAGTCTCGCTGTCTTTGAAATTAAGGGAGACAGGAATAGCTCTCTGGGATGCAGCATCTAAGGCATAGGCTGTGCAGTCTTCAAAAAGAAAAGACAAATGTGGAGAGTTTCAAAATAATTTGTGTGTTATTTTAGAATTTGCTTTGGAAATAAAACCAAATTATTGAAAGGGAATGAAAAAGAACTTCACATAGTACCCTAGTCTGAGAATGTAAAGAAGAAGGGGAATGCATACTCAGAAATCTTACTTTCTTTCCTTATATCTCCTCTTAAATTAAGAACTGATCATTGTATGTGGTGATTCCACTGTAAGAGTTTGTAGACAAATTTACCCTAATTCTCGAGCAAGAGATTTGAGCTTCGAGGTTTCAACAGTTTCAGTGTCATGCAGCCAGAGACAATTTTTTCCCCCTGTCCATTCGGGGGCAATTTTAGAAGCATTTACATAAGCTAGGTGTCTCTGAACAATTTAAGAAAGTTTTGATATCCTCCTTCTCCCTCCAGCTCAGCGCTGGACTTCTTTTGCAAACTGGCAATCTGTCACAAGTGGAGCCCCTCAGGAATGGATATTGGGCCCAATACTGTTTAATATCTTTATAAGTGTCTTGGGTTACAATATGTAACCAAA
>NW_009720116.1:0-10190 GCF_000703405.1 Apaloderma vittatum | reverse complement strand
TTGCGCCCGCCGGCGCCTAGGCCGATGTGACGACAGTGAGGGGAGGGGAGCGAGCGCTACGGTTGCCATGGGGACGGGGTGAGCGGTTCCCCACGGCCCCCCTCTTCTCGCGTCCCTATCTGGGCGGCCTGAGGGAATAAACTGCTTTTGAAGGGAGTCATAGACTAGAATCATAGAATCATTAAAGTTGGAAAAGACCTCTGAGATCATCAAGTCCAACCGTCAACCCAACACCACCATGGCCACTAAACCATGTCCCGAAGTGCCATGTTCACCGCCAGGGCTGGTGACTCCACCACTTGCCTGGGCAGCCTGTTCCAGTGCCTCACCACTCCTTCAGGAGAGAAACTTTCCCCTAATATCCAATCCAGACCTCCCCTGGCACAGCTTGCGGCCATTTCCTGTTTTATCGCCCATTGCTTGGGAGAAGAGACCAACACCCGCCTCGCTACAACCTCCGTTCAGGTGACTGGGGAGAGGAAAAGTCTCCCTGGTCTCTGTGAGAGGGAGCTCTCCTGGGCAGTGCACTTGTTGCAGTGCAGCAGTGTTAAATAGGCCTCTCTGTCACAGCATCATATAACCGATAAAGCTATGAAACACGTCAGGACCCCACTCAAGGCCAAATTGGTCAAAGAATGAGCAAAACCAATCAAATGCAAATGGACTGAAAGGAGACGAGATGCTGCAGTGGTAAAATGGAGTGGATTCTGAAACGGGGGATAAAAGTTTAATAGTTTCTCTTGGAGGAGAAAGGAGACTGAAAGCAATTTGGTAGAATTAAATGAATACAAGTGAAAACAGGAGCCTGTAAGAGAAGGGACTTTGGTTCATCCTCCAGATAAGCCAGTTCAGCTGAAAGTAAAGACTGTGTGAGCTACAGAGATCAAGCACAGATTTTTCTATATGGTAAAGACACAAGTCTCATCTAGCAATGACAGTCGTTCTATCTGAGGTGAAATGAAATCTAGTACAGCAGAGGTACCCGTAATCATAGGCATCTGCCTGTAAAACCATGTTCACAGCAGGCTGCTTGCACACAGTTTGATCTAGGCTTACTACAGCTGTCAGCAAGTTTTATACTTAAACCACCTGAGACCGAACCTTTTAAATACATCTGTATTTGATTTCCTGTGTTCAGTTCGCCAATGTTCCTTGTGCCTTTTTTTTTATGGACTGAGCTCCACAGAGTCACTCAGCATGCTGTAACATCAAACTAAAATGTATGTAACCCTCCTGGGCATTTCATGCAAGAAGCCAAACATGAGAAGGACATAGCCTTTAATTTACTGGAACGAACACAAAACTTAAGAAATGTCAGTTGACACACTTGAACGAACAACAACTGAAAGTAATACCAGAGTAACGCAAGTGCATAGTCAGAACTGTGCCAAGGACTGGAACAAGCTTAAGTGGCTGATAGAAAGAAAGGTGATGTTTAGGAAAACAGAATGAAACAGAATTATGTAAAATAAGATAATGGCACTGTAGGGGAACAACGGAACATTGGCAAGGAGGACTGAAGGTACGCCTAAGCGACTTGCACCTGAGGTGTTGGAAAGCACACACATCACACTAGATTACTGCTTGGGCTTGTGTGCTCGACCAGCAGCACACCCGCGCTTAGATAACAGAGGGCTGGGATAGGTGCGGGGCATCTTTCACATTCCTGCCCTGCGAAGCTATTGTGTGAGTCCTGGGAAGTCAGGCAGAGCACCAAGTAAAACATAACAAAGCAGTGGGATAAATACCACATGCTTTCTACCAAGGAGAGATCTCCTTACGCCTGCGCTGCCGCTTGCCATGCTGCTCGTGTGATTGCTGCCCGGGTGCCTCATCCGAGTGCTGCTGCAAGGATTCTCCAGATTCCCAGGTAGCGAGAATAAATCTACTCTTTACATTTCAGCCACGGTCTGTGGTTGTTCCTGTGTCCTGCCTGTTTTGGCCCACACATTTAGTGTAGTCGGCAATTCCAGGCACTGCCATGCCATTTACTAAGACAGTGCTAATTTTGCCAATTAAAGAATATATTTTGGGTATTGAGGAACTGGCAGGACAGATACTAGGAACCTTATAGGGTTTCTTCTGCTTTGGTACATCACAAGCAGGATTTGCTAATCAACCTGTAACTGTTTTGCGTGGTTTTCCACAGTGGGATCTTGGAGTCCTGTCATGCTGCCTGTCATGCTTACTAAGGTCATAACTGTAAAACAGTATTGAATTCTGCGGCGGAGGAGGAAACTACTCAAACCTTTCAGGTACTTCAACAAGTGGGAATAATGTGGCAATATGCACAAAACTATCCCTTTAAAGTAAGGCACGTCTTCTTATTAAAAAAGGTGAGTCATTTGAACTTCCTGAGAATGCTGCATGGTTCTGTACCCCAACATCTCTGCTTATTTCCACCCTCTGTTAATATTGGATTCTTGAGTTCTTGTATGCCAAGTTTCTGCGATGCATACCTGTGCTTTATTCAGAGGAGACAGCGTTGCAGTACTGTTACTGGTATCACGAACCCAAACTGAAATTAAAGTTCAACCTGAAAAAGCACGAGCCACAACTCTGCAATCTGCGTGGGTGATTACTCCACATCAGGTTATTAAACCTGGAGTGATATTAGCTGAAGGGATGGAAGCAACAACATATGTATTGCTTGAAGGAGATGACACTCCTGTTTTCCTACGCTACCACAGGTTGACTCATTTTGCTTTGTAGTCATGTATTATAAGGACATGCCCTGGATACGGTTTTGCAGGAACAACATTTAAACACTTAGATTTACCTAGTCTATGCAGTAACAAACCTGTCAGTCCTTATTAAAAATTAATAGCTGCATATCTTTTGAAAATGTGTTTAGTTACAGTGTTAGACCCAGTAGCTGTGTCACTGAATTACATTCTGCCGACCAACCTTCATACTAATGTTTCTTATTGTTATTTTCTCTGAGTAGGTAAGAACTCTACATCAATGACTATTACAAACTTGACTGATTCCTGCTTTACACCATGAATGCTACTTCTGCCTTTAAGGCATGTGTTGCCTCCACAAAACTGATTAATCAGTTGGCTTGAAGAATGACATACGGCCTGAGGTGTAGCCAGTAGCCACAGTCCCCTTTGTCAGCCCCTTGTCCCCTTCATGGTTCTATTTTCCCTGTAAGGCTGGAATCATAGAATCATAGAATCATAGAATGGCCTAGGCTGGAAGGGACCTTAGAGATCATCCAGTCCAACCTCCCTATCATGGGCAGGGACACCTCTCAACTAGATCAGGCTACTCAAGGCTCCGTCCAACTTGGCCTGCTCCAGGGAGGGGGCAGCCACAATGTTTCTGGGCAATTTATTCCAAAGCCTTGCCAACCTCATACTAAAGAATGTCTTCTCAATATCTAATCTAAATCTATTCTCCTTCTACTTAAACCCATTTCCCCTTGTCCTATCAGTGGACACTCTTGTAGTCCTACTTCCTGTAGGTTCCCTTGAGGTGTTGGAAGGCAGCTATTAAATTATTAATTACATTAAATATCAAATACAATATTCAATAACTATACAATAAATATTAAATATTAAATATTAAATTCAATATAAAATTAAATTATATATTAATTATGCTGTCTGTTTTTCTATCATTTTATCCCTTAGTTTGCACATGGTATTTTTTTACTATGTTACCAACATATTTACTTCTTTTTCTTGCTATATAGAATGGGTGAGTGTCAAGTCAATGATATCCATAGTTTTGAGTAGGCTTACTAGGATGGAAGGAGGGAAAGAAAGGCTAACTCGTTATTTTAAAAATTACAATCCTCACACCAGCAGTGACAGAGTTTTGTGGTTTTCTCTAATTCTGAAGATGCATTCTCAAGACATTTCCTAGTCGTTGGTTGCTGAAGAGAGCAAAATGTTTTCACAAGGCACTACAGGCATGTACAGCCCGCAGGCTTGCCGTATGAAGGTGGTGATGTAGGAATAGGCTTAATAGCAGACACGCTACAGATATTGAGAAGGGAAAAAGAGGTTAAAGAACCAGAACACAGAGTTGGGATTGAACAGCGTATCAGCGTTGCAGCGGCATTTATTTTTTAAATCTTTCTTTTCATGTAATTACGTGGCATGGAGCAGAAATGCAGCCTCTATGGTTTCTGTTTCTACATGCAATGCAAATGGTTTCTTCTTGTCTTTATGGCATCATGGGTCCCAGAGGCCATTTCTCTCCATCATTTGCTCAATGAACCGTTTGTTTCTTCATAGCTGGAGCTTGGGTTCACCCAGAAGACAATCAAGTCCAAGTTCAGCATGGAGCAATGCTGAGGCAAGAGCTGCACTAGCTCCTTAAGCAGCAAAGCGGCTCATCTTTGTGAATTCCCACGAGGTGAAATTGCAAATTACACACCAACAATAATCCATCCATGCACTAGAATTTCAGAACAGGTGGCAAATGAAGGCATTTGAGGGCGAATGAAGAGGACAAGCCAGACAACCAGAAAGGAATAGCAGAGAGAGCTTAGCAAATACAAAAAAAAAAGTCTTATGAGACTTATGAGGAATTAATCCATATTGGCTTAGCTGTGAGCGAACTTTTCTTGCTGCTGAGTGACCTTACTTCCCAAGTGGGTTATTTGCCACATACTAAATTCTGCATGACTTCATAACAAATAAATATTGATACCAATAAAAAGTGTTTTATCATATAAATTGTTTGGCAGCTATAAATGTAAAGGATAGGTAAACTTTATGACTGAAAATTATGGGCTAGAAATGCCAGTAAAAACGGGGACAACCTGTAATTACAGGCCCTGGAGAGGCACATTGCAGCAAGATGCCTGGCCTACAAAACTTGGTGAAGAGAATCCACACAGATGGCAAGTTCCATTTAGCAGGATTTTTGGTCATTTGGTTGGGTATTTTGTAAAGAAAAGGTTGTCTCATTAGACTGTAGGAGCATGTGATAAAAACTTCTGAAAATTCATAATCTCAAAGTGCAAGTAAGTTCTTCCACTCAGTTCTGTGTATTTTCCCTGACACGTATCTTCCCTGTTTCTTTTCAGTATTTTCTGTCTACTCCAATTTTTCATTAGGAGGTGCAATTACTCCTTAATCTTTAAAAACTGGAAAAAGTGTTCCTAGACAGAATACTCTTTTGGATTGGAGGACTGAATATTTTCTTCTGATGGCCAAGATAAGTTTAGGGGCACTTATCAGCTCCTATTTCACCTCCTTGAAGATCTTTGTAGTAATTCGCCTTGACCAGATGAGGGTATCAAAGGCCACTTTGTTCAGGTGAATTTTACTGTCTAAGTAAAAACTCTTCAGACAGGATAAACACAGCTGAAGAGCAAAATCCAAATATTTGTCAGCCATAATTTATAACAAATACAGACCTAGAACTAAAGAGCTGCAGGGCTAAGCATATGCTCACTGCCCTAGGTAAGACGCCCTGCGGCTCTTTGCTTTTCAGAAAAATATCAGTCAGGTAGGCAGTGACCTCCACTTCTCTGCAGCAGCATCCTCAGTGTTGCTGAGTTGCTGTCTTCTGATCTCCTGATTTGTTTTTTAGAATTTTATACCTTTCAGATCAGAATTTTTCTCTCACCCTGATGCTGCTGCGACAATTTCAACAGCTTCACTTCTGTGGTTTTATTTTTATTACCTGGCAAGTCTTAAGTTTATATAATTTCTCAGTGCAAGTGACTGAATTTCACTCAGTTGTGCTACATCAAACTTGGCCTTGAATGAGAGACACAGGAGCCCCTAGATGAAAGGTTGCACTGCCTTCTGACTTACTGTTCTTCCAGAAGAGGGATATTAACTGTACCTCAAAGGAAACTCACTAAGTAGTCTCTCTATAATGGGACGGTTCACAGAATCAACAGAGTTGGAAGGGACCTCTAGAGATCATCTAGTCCAACCCCCCATTAAAACTGGATTGCCTGGAGCACATCGCACAGGATCTCATCCAGGCAGGTTTTGAAAGTCTCCACAGATGGAGACTCCACAACTGCCCTGGGCAGCGTGTTCCAATGCTCTGTTACCCTCTCAGTAAGAAGATTTCCCTCAAATTTAGATGAAACTTCCCGTGTTCCAGCTTTTGCCCGTTGCTTCTTGTCCTGTCATTGGGCACTACTGAAAAGACCCCGTTACACCCATACTTTAGATTCTTACAGACATTTATAAGGTCTCTTCTCTGTCTTCTCCAGGCTAAATAGCCTCAGCTCTCTTTACTTTTCCTCGTTAAGTCCCCCATTCATCTTTGCTGCCCTCCACTGGGCTGTCTTAGTAGTTCCCTGTCTCTCTGGAACTGGGAAGCCCAGAACAGGGCACAGTATTGTAGACGTGGCCTCATCAGGGCAGAATACCTATTCAGGTACCAATGACCATGTCTCAAGCCTGCTTCACGGCTACAATTATAAATGGACAGCTACCAAAAATGCTCCCTATTTCCACCATTCTTCTCTGCTTCACCATCTCTAAATGGTGACTCCTGAATGCCCTGCTGTAGCTCTACCTCTGCTCTAGCTTCTTAGCATCATAGAATCATAGAATGCGTTGGGTTGAAAGGGACCTTTAAAGATCATCTAATCTAACTCCCCTGCAGTGAGCAGGGACATCTTCAACTAGATCGGGTTGATCAAAGCCACATCAAGCCTGACCTTGAATGTCTCCAGAGACAGAGCCTCCACCACCTCTCTGGGCAACCTGTTCCAGTATTTTACCACTCTGATAGTAAAGAACTTCCTGATATCTAATATAAATCTACCCTGCTCTACTTTAAATCCAGTGCCCCTCATCCTGTCACTATACGCCCTTGTAAACAGCCCCTCTTCAGCTTTCCTATAGCCCCCTTCAGGTAATGGAAGGCAGCTATAAGGTCCCCCTGGAGCCTTCTCTTCTCCTGACTGAACAAGCCCAACTCTCTCAGCCTATCTTCACAGGAAAGGTGCTCCAGCCCTTTGGTCATTTCTGTGCCTCTCTTCTGGATCTGCTCCAACAGGTCCATGTCTTTCTTGTGTTGAGGGCTCCACAGCTGGATGCAGTACTCCAGGTGAGGTCTCACCAAAGCAGAGTAGAGGGGCAGAATCACCTCTCTTGATCCACCCTTTCCTTTCCTTTCCTTTCCTTTCCTTTCCTTTCCTTTCCTTTCCTTTCCTTTCCTTTCCTTTCCTTTCCTTTCCTTTCCTTTCCTTTCCTTTCCTTTCCTTTCCTTTCCTTTCCTTTCCTTTCCTTTCCTTTCCTTTCCTTTCCTTTCCTTTCCTTTCCTTTCCTTTCCTTTCCTTTCCTTTCCTTTCCTTTCCTTTCCTTTCCTTTCCTTTCCTTTCCTTTCCTTTCCTTTCCTTTCCTTTCCTTTCCTTTCCTTTCCTTTCCTTTCCTTTCCTTTCCTTTCCTTTCCTTTCCTTTCCTTTCCTTTCCTTTCCTTTCCTTTCCTTTCCTTTCCTTTCCTTTCCTTTCCTTTCCTTTCCTTTCCTTTCCTTTCCTTTCCTTTTCCTTTTCCTTTTCCTTTTCCTTTCCTTGTCAATGCCAAGTTCATGTCCCATGGATTCTGCCTCCCCTACCTTAGGGCA
Source organism: Apaloderma vittatum (assembly GCF_000703405.1). NCBI lineage: Eukaryota > Metazoa > Chordata > Aves > Trogoniformes > Trogonidae > Apaloderma > Apaloderma vittatum. Next base: position 2,635 of record NW_009720116.1, on the reverse strand, counting down.
GGTCCCTCGCTCCCAAATATGTTCTTCTAAGACCAGGCTAGTTTTCAAGAATGCCAGCTTCTTCCAGCCCAGTCAAGGCTGACAAGCAGAATCAGGCTCACTAGACTGCCTCTTCCTCTAGGGAAAGGTTGCGTCCCTCACAAATGATGTGCAGGCAGGCAATGGACATCTTCCGTGCAGCCATTGAGTAGATCAGGCTTTGTAGAGCTACTGTCTGTATCTTAGCTGCCCACTACAACCAGCCACTGAGGACTGGTGAAAGGCAAAGAAGACTCACGCTCTAGTTGGATAATTTCCCTTCCCTGACTCATTCACTCAGAGAGAGGAGAAAAACACAGTGGCTAGCAAGTAAACAGCAAGGACTGGTGGGATAAACAGTGTCTTCAAGAGTGCTCTACCAGTGGCAGAGCTTGGTCACTCTCTAGATGCTCTAGAGCCCTGCTGTTAAAGGGTAGATGAGTACTCCTGCATGAAACCCCTGTAGGAAGTACTTTAACGGTGTTTGTGTTCTCCTGCAGTGTTGACGCGGAAGTCACGGACACTGCTGACAATCAATGTGATCAAGCAAATGCCACTTTATTAACGGACTAACGCGGTTAATATACAGTTCACAACGTCCTTGTTTTCTAAATGTTCTATATTGATTGGCTATTAACAACAAACACACGCAGTCCATGCTCCTGTTCACACGCTGTTTTCCTTTGCTGATTCGCTCTTCTCCCCACCTGCATCCTGGGTTTGTTTCTGTTTTCAGTCATATGCACCAGCCACAGCTCCTTGTTTTTCTTTGCTTCTGCATATTCTCACAGCTAGTGACCTTCACAATGTCCTTCACAAACTCTTGTCAAGCGAGGCCTAAAACTTGTCTAAAAACAGGCTGCCTGGCTTGTTCAAACCATGACCGCTGTTCTCTAAATATCCCACACTGCAGGGCTCTCCACTTGCATGTATGGGACTGATAGTCACCTCTGGTGGGACAAGAGCCCATGTGCCTTTCCTCCAAACCATGAGTTCTTGCATTTCCCACTGCAATCTCTTGTAATAGAACCGAGTTACAACAGCTGCCACTTGGCTTAATCTCCAGGACAACAGTGGAGGTAATCGGCAATCATCTGCCTTTCAAAAGGAGAGAGGAGTGCACAATGAGTACAAATGTGTTGCCGGGGAAACAGAAACATCGGGAAACATAAACACATTGAATTTACCTGATATTACACACCTTACCTTAAAGGTACAATCTCAAATTTTTATCTTCTTACCTAAATCTGGGATGATCTAGTAGAGAGGTTGCATCCCTCTAAGGTCCCTTCCAGCTTAGGCCGTTCTATGATTCTATGATTCTCCAGAATCCTGGTTGCTTTCAGTGTCTGTCAGTGCTGGAGAAACAGATATATGCTGGGTTGTCTGGAAATGAGCCCAACAGTACCCTAAGATTGAGCTTTTTATTCCACAAATACAGAGCTATCCTGACTACAGGACACTGTGGTACTTCTCTACTAAGGATTCAGCATCGAGAAAAAGAAAATGAAGCTGTGTTGAAAATCAGCATGTAAACCAGATTGTATAGGACTCAGGCTTTAGACTTTCTTGTTTCAAACTCTCAAGTTTGGAAAAGACCCCCGCAAAGTATCTAGGGCCAGAAGGTAAGAAAAGAGGTTAAATATAGATTTAAGCACTGCTGTGTATGGTGCAGTTGTGTGTGAACAGTGATGGTTTAAATGAGATCTGTAGTTTTGACTCAGTAACATTCCCTGTAAAAAAAGGAACACTGGTGGGTATTTTCCCTTTCTTTTAAAGGCATGGGAACAAATTCTGCTGTTAGGTGCTGCTGTATTTCTTTCTAGAGTCAGACTTTGGTTCATATTATCTCAAAAGCTGAGGTGACCAGTAGGGTATATTCAATCAACATTTACATCCAGACATGTAATTATCAGCTACTTCATACAGCTACTTTAGAATCCTAAAACCAACTGAGCTAGGGCTGTCTAAGCAGCAACCGCACCTAGGGCTGGGTCTCCATCACCAAAGAGCCCCCAGAAGCGCTGCCGTGTGAGTTAAGCCTCTCTGCAAACCAACCCGCCCCCATCCCGTGTACATTTCCCGAGCAGGCTTTGCTTGGGGCTACTAACCCTCTCTCGTGGAATTTTGCTAAATTACATGCCAAAACTCTCCCATGATCCTCTCATAACCCGTAACTCCCATAACTCTCCCGTAACTCTCCCATAACCTGCTTGGGTAAGAGGAGGCTTGTAACCCCCTCTCGTGGAATTTTGCTAAATTACATGCCAAAACTCTCCTGTATTTTGTCTCTAAATCAGGGTCTGATTCACAGCCACGGTGCTGCCTGTGTGCGCTACTTCTCAATACAACTGGGCAAAACGAGGCAGAAGGTGATTTCAGCAGAGGAATTGAGAGAGTCCAGCGCAGAGAGTCCAGCGCAGAGCCACAGAGATGAAGGGAGTGGAACATCTCCCTTAGGGGGAGAGGCTGAAGGAGCTGGGTCTCTTTAGCCTGGAGAAGAGGCTGAGGGGTGACCTCATAAATGTTTATAAATATGTCAGGAGGATGGAGCCAGGCTCTTCTCAGTGATATCCAATGACGGGACAAGGGGCAATGGATTCAAGTTGGAACATAG